>NW_026779307.1:0-123000 GCF_030144855.1 Hypanus sabinus | reverse complement strand
CTGTGTCTGACCCCGGGAGTGTTTGATTGGACCGTGTAGATCAATAATCACACTGTGTCTGACCCCGGGAGTGTTTGATGGAACAATGTAGAGGAATAATCCCTGTGTGTCTGACCCTGGGAGTGTGTGATGGGACTGTGTGGAGGGAGATTCACCCTGATTCTGACCCCGGGAGTGTTTGATGGAACCGTGTAGAGGAATAATCACTCTCTGTTTGACCACGGGAGTGTGTGATGCGTCGGTGTAGAGTATTAATCACTCTGTGTCTGACCCCGGGAGTGATTGATGGGACGGTGTGGAGGGAGATTCAGTCTATGTCTGACCCCGGGATTGTTTGATGGGACCGTGTAGAGGAATAATCCCTCTGTGTCTGACCCTGGGAGTGTGTGATGGGACTGTGTGGAGGAATAATCACACTGTGTCTGACCACGGGAGTGTGTGATGGGACGGTGTGGAGGGAGATTCACTCTGTGTCTGACCCCGGGAGTGTTTGACTGGACCGTGTAGAGGAAAAATCAATCTGTGTCTGACCACGGGAGTGTTTGATGGGACCGTGTGGTGGGAGATTCACTCTGTGTCTGACCCCGGGGGAGTGTGATGGGCGGTGTAGAGGAATAATCGCTCTGTGTCTGACCCCGGGAGTGTTTGACTGTACCGTGTAGAGGAATAATCACTCTGTGTCTGACCCCGGGAGTGTGTGATGGGACGGTGTGGAGGGAGAATCACCCTGATTCTGACCCCGGGAGTGTTTGATGGAACCGTGTAGAGGAATAATCACTCTGTGTCTGACCCTGGGAGTGTTTGATGGTACCGTGTAGAGGAATAATCACTCTGTGTCTGACCACAGGGATCGTTTGATGGGACTGTGTAGAGGAATAATCACTCTGTGTCTGACCCCGGGAGAGTTTGATGGGGCCGCGTAGAGGAATAATCACACTTTTTCTGACCCCGGGAATGTTTGCTGGGACGGTGTAGAGGATTAATCACTCTGTGTCTGACCCCGGGAGTGTGTGATGGGACGGCGTGGAGGGAGATTCACTCTGTGTCTGACCCCGGCAGAGTGTGATGGGACAGTGTTGAAGGAGATTCACCCTGTGTCTGACACCGGGAGAGTGTGATGGTACCGTGTAGAGGAATAATCACTCTGTGTCTGACCTCGGAAGAGTTTGATGAGACCTTGTAGAGGAATAATCTCTCTGTGTCTGACCCCGGGAGTGTGTGATGGGACGGTGTAGAGGGAGATTCACTCTGTGTCTGACCCCGGGAGTGTTTGATGGGACCGTGTAGAGTAATAATCTCTCTGTGTCTGACACCGGGAGTGTGTGATGGGACGGTGTGGAGGGAGATTCACTCTGTGTCTGACCCCGGGAGTGTTTGATGGGACCGTGTAGAGGAATAATCCCTCTGTGTCTGACCCTGGGAGTGTGTGATGGGACTGTGTGGAGGGAGATTCACACTGTGTCTGACCCCGGGAGTGTTTGATGGAACAATGTAGAGGAATAATCCCTGTGTGTCTGACCCTGGGAGTGTGTGATGGGACTGTGTGGAGGGAGATTCACCCTGTGTCTGACCCCGGGAGTGTTTGATGGAACCATGTAGAGGAATAATCACTCTGTGTCTGACCCCGGGAGTGTTTGACTGGACCGTGTAGAGGAAAAATCAATCTGTGTCTGACCCCGGGAGAGTGTGATGGGCGGTGCAGAGGAATAATCACTCTGTGTCTGACCCCGGGAGTGTGTGATGGGACGGTGTGGAGGGAGATTCAGTCTATAACTGACCCCGGGAGTGTTTGATGGGACCGTGTAGAGGAATAATCTCTCTGTGTCTGACCCCGGGAGTGTTTGATGGTACCGTGAAGAGGAATAATCTCTCTGTGTCTGACACCGGGTGTGTGTGATTGGACGCTGAGGATTGAGATTCACTCTGTGTCTGACCCCGGGAGTGTTTGATGGGTCCGTGTAGAGGAATAATCTCTCTGTGTCTGACCCCGGGAGTGTTTGATGGTTCTGTGTAGAGGAATAATCACACTGTGTCTGACCACGGGAGTGTGTGATGGGACGGTGTGGAGGGAGATTCACTCTGTCTGACCCCGGGAGTGTTTGACTGGACCGTGTAGAGGAAAAATCACTCTGTGTCTGACCACGGGTGTGTGTGATGGGACCGAGTGGAGGGAGGTTCACTCTGTGTCTGACCCCGGGAGAGTGTGATGGGCGGTGTAGAGGAATAATCGCGCTGTGTCTGACCCCGGGAGTGTTTGATTGGACCGTGTAGATCAATAATCACTCTGTGTCTGACCCCGGGAGTGTTTGATGGTACCGTGTAGAGGAATAATCTCTCTGTGTCTGACCCCGGGTGTGTGTGATTGGACGCTGAGGATTGAGATTCACTCTGTGTCTGACCCCGGGAGTGTTTGATGGGTCCGTGTAGAGGAATAATCACACTGTGTCTGACCACGGGAGTGTGTGATGGGACGGTGTGGAGGGAGATTCACTCTGTGTCTGACCCCGGGAGTGTTTGACTGGACCGTGTAGAGGAAAAATCACTCTGTGTCTGACCACGGGAGTGTGTGATGGGACCGTGTGGAGGGAGATTCACTCTGTGTCTGAACCCGGGAGAGTGTGATGGGCGGTGTAGAGGAATAATCGCTCTGTGTCTGACCCCGGGAGTGTTTGATTGGACCGTGTAGAGGAATAATCACTCTGTGTCTGACCCTGGGAGTGTTTGATGGTACCGTGTAGAGGAATAATCACTCTGTGTCTGACCACCGGGATCGTTTGATGGGACTGTGTAGAGGAATAATCACTCTGTGTCTGACCCCGGGAGAGTTTGATGGGGCCGCGTAGAGGAATAATCACACTTTTTCTGACCCCGGGAATGTTTGCTGGGACCGTGTAGAGGAATAATCACTCTGTGTCTGACCCCGGGAGTGTGTGATGGGACGGCGTGGAGGGAGATTCACTCTGTGTCTGACCCCGGCAGAGTGTGATAGGACAGTGTTGAAGGAAATTCACCCTGTGTCTGACACCGGGAGAGTGTGATGGTACGGTGTAGATGAATAATCACTCTGTGTCTGACCACGGAAGAGTTTGATGAGACCTTGTAGAGGAATAATCTCTCTGTGTCTGACCCCGGGAGTGTGTGATGGGACGGTGTGGAGGGAGATTCACTCTGTGTCTGACCCCGGGAGTGTTTGACGGGACCGTGTAGAGTAATAATCTATCTGTGTCTGACCCCGGGAGTGTTTGACTGTACCGTGTAGAGGAATAATCTCTCTGTGTCTGACCCCGGGAGTGTGTGATGGGACGGTGTGGAGGGAGATTCACTCTGTGTCTGACCCCGGGAGAGTGTGATGGGCGGTGTAGAGGAATAATCGCTCTGTGGCTGAACCCGGGAGTGTTTGATGGGACCATGCAGATCAATAATCACTCTGTGTCTGACCCCAGGAGTGTGTGATGGGACGGTGTGGAGGGAGATTCAGTCTATAACTGACACCGGGAGTGTTTGATGGGACCGTGTAGAGGAATAATCTCTCTGTGTCTGACCCCGGGAGTGTGTGATTGGACGCTGAGGATTGAGATTCACTCTGTGTCTGACCCCGGGAGTGTTTGATGGGTCCGTGTAGAGGAATAATCTCTCTGTGTCTGACCCCGGGAGTGTTTGATGGTACCGTGTAGAGGAATAATCACACTGTGTCTGACCACGGGAGTGTGTGATGGGATGGTGTGGAGGGAGATTCACTCTGTCTGACCCCGGGAGTGTTTGACTGGACCGTGTAGAGGAAAAATCACTCTGTGTCTGACCACGGGTGTGTGTGATGGGACCGAGTGGAGGGAGGTTCACTCTGTGTCTGACCCCGGGAGAGTGTGATGGGCGGTGTAGAGGAATAATGCTCTGTGTCTGACCCCGGGAGTGTTTGATTGGACCGTGTAGATCAATAATCACTCTGTGTCTGACCCCGGGAGTGTTTGAAGGGACCGTGTAGAGGAATAATCACTCTGTGTCTGACCACGGGAGTGTGTGATGGGACGGTGTGGAGGGAGATTCACTCTGTGTCTGACCCCGGGAGAGTTTGATGGGGCCGTGTAGAGGAATAATCACTCTGTGTCTGACCACGGAAGTGTTTGATGTGACCTTGTAGAGGGATAATGACTCTGTGTCTGACCCCGGGAGTGATTGATGGGACGGTGTGGAGGGAGATTCACTCTGTGTCTGACCCCGGGAGAGTTTGATGGGGCCGTGTAGAGGAATAATCACTCTCTGTTTGACCACGGGAGTGTGTGATTCGTCGGTGTAGAGTATTAATCACTCTGTGTCTGACCCCGGGAGTGATTGATGGGACGGTGTGGAGGGAAATTCAGTCTATGTCTGACCCCGGGATTGTTTGATGGGACCGTGTAGAGGAATAATCCCTCTGTGTCTGACCCTGGGAGTGTGTGATGGGACTGTGTGGAGGAATAATCACACTGTGTCTGACCAAGGGAGTGTGTGATGGGACGGTGTGGAGGGAGATTCATTCTGTGTCTGACCCCGGGAGTGTTTGACTGGACCGTGTAGAGGAAAAATCAATCTGTGTCTGACCACGGGAGTGTTTGATGGGACCGTGTGGAGGGAGATTCACTCTGTGTCTGACCCCGGGAGAGTGTGATGGGCGGTGTAAAGGAATAATCGCTCTGTGTCTGACCCCGGGAGTGTTTGACTTTACCGTGTAGAGGAATAATCACTCTGTGTCTGACCCCGGGAGTGTGTGATGGGACGGTGTGGAGGGAGATTCACCCTGATTCTGACCCCGGGAGTGTTTGATGGAACCGTGTAGAGGAATAATCACTCTGTGTCTGACCCTGGGAGTGTTTGATGGTACCGTGTAGAGGAATAATCACTCTGTGTCTGACCACAGGGATCGTTTGATGGGACTGTGTAGAGGAATAATCACTCTGTGTCTGACCCCGGGAGAGTTTGATGGGGCCGCGTAGAGGAATAATCACACTTTTTCTGACCCCGGGAATGTTTGCTGGGACCGTGTAGAGGATTAATCACTCTGTGTCTGACCCCGGGAGTGTGTGATGGGACGGCGTGGAGGGAGATTCACTCTGTGTCTGACCACGGCAGAGTGTGATGGGACAGTGTTGAAGGAGATTCACCCTGTGTCTGACACCGGGAGGGTGTGATGGTACCGTGTAGAGGAATAATCACTCTGTGTCTGACCACGGAAGAGTTTGATGAGACCTTGTAGAGGAATAATCTCTCTGTGTCTGACCCCGGGAGTGTGTGATGGGACGGTGTAGAGGGAGATTCACTCTGTGTCTGACCCCGGGAGTGTTTGATGGGACCGTGTAGAGTAATAATCTCTCTGTGTCTGACCCCGGGAGTGTGTGATGGGACGGTGTGGAGGGAGATTCACTCTGTGTCTGACCCCGGGAGTGTTTGATGGGACCGTGTAGAGGAATAATCCCTCTGTGTCTGACCCTGGGAGTGTGTGATGGGACTGTGTGGAGGGAGATTCACACTGTGTCTGACCCCGGAAGTGTTTGATGGAACAATGTAGAGGAATAATCCCTGTGTGTCTGACCCTGGGAGTGTGTGATGGGACTGTGTGGAGGGAGATTCACCCTGTGTCTGACCCCGGGAGTGTTTGATGGAACCATGTAGAGGAATAATCACTCTGTGTTTGACCACGGGAGTGTGTGATGGGACGGTGTGGAGGGAGATTCACTCTGTGTCTGACCCCGGGAGTGTTTGCCTGGACCGTGTAGAGGAAAAATCACTCTGTGTCTGACCACGGGAGTGTGTGATGGGACCGTGTGGAGGGAGATTCACTCTGTGTCTGACCCCGGGAGAGTGTGATGGGCGGTGTAGAAGAATAATCACTCTGTGTCTGACCCCGGGAGTGTGTGATGGGACGGTGTGGAGGGAGATTCAGTCTATAACTGACCCCGGGAGTGTTTGATGGGACCGTGTAGAGGAATAATCTCTCTGTGTCTGACCCCGGGATTGTTTGATGGTACCGTGAAGAGGAATAATCTCTCTGTGTCTGACACCGGGTGTGTGTGATTGGACGCTGAGGATTGAGATTCACTCTGTGTCTGACCCCGGGAGTGTTTGATGGGTCCGTGTAGAGGAATAATCTCTCTGTGTCTGACCCCGGGAGTGTTTGATGGTACTGTGTAGAGGAATAATCACACTGTGTCTGACCACGGGAGTGTGTGATGGGACGGTGTGGAGGGAGATTCACTCAGTCTGACCCCGGGAGTGTTTGACTGGACCGTGTAGAGGAAAAATCACTCTGTGTCTGACCACGGGTGTGTGTGATGGGACCGAGTGGAAGGAGGTTCACTCTGTGTCTGACCCCGGGAGAGTGTGATGGGCGGTGTAGAGGAATAATCGCTCTGTGTCTGACCCCGGGAGTGTTTGATTGGACCGTGTAGATCAATAATCTCTCTGTGTCTGACCCCGGGAGTGTTTGAAGGGACCGTGTAGAGGAATAATCACTCTGTGTCTGACCACGGGAGTGTGAGATGGGACGGTGTGGAGGGAGATTCACTCTGTGTCTGACCACGGAAGTGTTTTATGTGACCTTGTAGAGGGATAATGACTCTGTGTCTGACACCGGGAGTGTTTGATGGGACCGTGTAGAGGAATAATCTCTCTGTGTCTGACCCCGGGAGTGTTTGACTGTACCGTGTAGAGGAATATTCTCTCTGTGTCTGACACCGGGAGTGTGTGATGGGACGGTGTGGAGGGAGATTCACTCTGTGTCTGACCCCGGGAGTGTTTGATCGGACCGTGTAGAGGAATAATCCCTCTGTGTCTGACCCTGGGAGTGTGTGATGGGACTGTGTGGAGGGAGATTCACCCTGTGTCTGACCCCGGGAGTGTTTGATGGAACCATGTAGAGGAATAATCACTCTGTGTTTGACCACGGGAGTGTGTGATGGGACGGTGTGGAGGGAGATTCAGTCTGTGTCTGACCCCGGGAGTGTTTGATGGGACCGTGTAGAGGAATAATCACACTGTGTCTGACCAGGGGAGTGTGTGATGGGACGGTGTGGAGGGAGATTCACTCTGTGTCTGACCCCGGGAGTGTTTGACTGGACCGTGTAGAGGAAAAATCACTCTGTGTCTGACCACGGGAGTGTGTGATGGGACCGTGTGGAGGGAGATTCACTCTGTGTCTGACCCCGGGAGAGTGTGATGGGCGGTGTAGAGGAATAATAGCTCTGTGGCTGAACCCGGGAGTGTTTGATGGGACCATGTAGATCAATAATCACTCTGTGTCTGACACCGAGAGTGTGTGATGGGACGGTGTGGAGGGAGATTCAGTCTATAACTGACCCCGGGAGTGTTTGATGGGACCGTGTAGAGGAATAATCTCTCTGTGTCTGACCCCGGGAGTGTTTGATGGTACCGTGTAGAGGAATAATCTCTCTGTGTCTGACCCCGGGTGTGTGTGATTGGACGCTGAGGATTGAGATTCACTCTGTGTCTGACCCCGGGAGTGTTTGATGGGTCGGTGTAGAGGAATAATCACACTGTGTCTGACCACGGGAGTGTGTGATGGGACGGTGTGGAGGGAGATTCACTCTGTGTCTGACCCCGGGAGTGTTTGACTGGACCGTGTAGAGGAAAAATCACTCTGTGCCTGACCACGGGTGTGTGTGATGGGACCGTGTGGAGGGAGAATACTCTGTGTCTGACCCCGGGGGAGTGTGATGGGCGGTGTAGAGGAATAATCGCTCTGTGTCTGACCCCGGTAGTGTTTGATTGGACCGTGTAGATCAATAATCACTCTGTGTCTGACCCCGGGAGTGTTTGACGGGACCGTGTAGAGGAATTATCACTCTGTGTCTGACCACGGGAGTGTGTGATGGGACGGTGTGGAGGGAGATTCACTCTGTGACTGACCCCGGGAGAGTTTGATGGGGCCGTGTAGAGGAATAATCACTCTGTGTCTGACCACGGAAGTGTTTGATGTGACCTTGTAGAGGGATAATGACTCTGTGTCTGACACCGGGAGTGTTTGATGGGACCGTGTAGAGGAATAATCTGTGTCTGACCCCGGGAGTGTTTCACTGTACCGTGTAGAGGAATATTCTCTCTGTGTCTGACCCCGGGAGTGTGTGATGGGACGGTGTGGAGGGAGATTCACTCTGTGTCTGACCCCGTGAGTGTTTGATGCTACCGTGTAGAGGAATAATCCCTCTGTGTCGACCCTGGGAGTGTGTGATGGGACTGTGTGGAGGGAGATTCACACTGTGTCTGACCCCGGGAGTGTTTGATGGAACAATGTCGAGGAATAATCCCTGTGTGTCTGACCCTGGGAGTGTGTGATGGGACTGTGTGGAGGGAGATTCACCCTGTGTCTGACCCCGGGAGTGTTTGATGGAACCATGTAGAGGAATAATCACTCTGTGTTTGACCACGGGAGTGTGTGATGGGACGGTGTGGAGGGAGATTCAGTCTGTGTCTGACCCCGGGAGTGTTTGATGGGACGGTGTAGAGGAATAATCACACTGTGTCTGACCACGGGAGTGTGTGATGGGACGGTGTGGAGGGAGATTCACTCTGTGTCTGACCCCGGGAGTGTTTGACTGGACCGTGTAGAGGAAAAATCACTCTGTGTCTGACCACGGGATTGTGTGATGGGACCGTGTGGAGGGAGATTCACTCTGTGTCTGACCCCGGGAGAGTGTGATGGGCGGTGTAGAGGAATAATCGCTCTGTGGCTGAACCCGGAGTGTTTGATGGGACCATGTAGATCAATTATCACTCTGTGTCTGACCCCGGGAGTGTGTGATGGGACGGTGTGGAGGGATATTCAGTCTATAACTGAACCCGGGAGTGTTTGATGGTACCGTGTAGAGGAATAATCTCTCTGTGTCTGACCCCGGGAGTGTTTGATGGTACCGTGTAGAGGAATAATCACTCTGTGTCTGACCACCGGGATCGTTTGATGGGACTGTGTAGAGGAATAATCACTCTGTGTCTGACCCCGGGAGAGTTTGATGGGGCCGCGTAGAGGAATAATCACACTTTTTCTGACCCCGGGAATGTTTGCTGGGACCGTGTAGAGGAATAATCACTCTGTGTCTGACCCCGGCAGAGTGTGATGGGACAGTGTTGAAGGAGATTCACCCTGTGTCTGACACCGGGAGAGTGTGATGGTACCGTGTAGAGGAATAATCACTCTGTGTCTGACCACGGAAGAGTTTGATGAGACCTTGTAGAGGAATAATCTCTCTGTGTCTGACCCCGGGAGTGTTTGATGGTACCGTGTAGAGGAATAATCACTCTGTGTCTGACCACAGGGATCGTTTGATGGGACTGTGTAGAGGAATAATCACTCTGTGTCTGACCCCGGGAGAGTTTGATGGGGCCGCGTAGAGGAATAATCACACTTTTTCTGACCCCGGGAATGTTTGCTGGGACCGTGTAGAGGATTAATCACTCTGTGTCTGACCCCGGGAGTGTGTGATGGGACGGCGTGGAGGGAGATTCACTCTGTGTCTGACCACGGCAGAGTGTGATGGGACAGTGTTGAAGGAGATTCACCCTGTGTCTGACACCGGGAGGGTGTGATGGTACCGTGTAGAGGAATAATCACTCTGTGTCTGACCACGGAAGAGTTTGATGAGACCTTGTAGAGGAATAATCTCTCTGTGTCTGACCCCGGGAGTGTGTGATGGGACGGTGTAGAGGGAGATTCACTCTGTGTCTGACCCCGGGAGTGTTTGATGGGACCGTGTAGAGTAATAATCTCTCTGTGTCTGACCCCGGAATGTGTGATGGGACGGTGTGGAGGGAGATTCACTCTGTGTCTGACCCCGGGAGTGTTTGATGGGACCGTGTAGAGGAATAATCCCTCTGTGTCTGACCCTGGGAGTGTGTGATGGGACTGTGTGGAGGGAGATTCACACTGTGTCTGACCCCGGAAGTGTTTGATGGAACAATGTAGAGGAATAATCCCTGTGTGTCTGACCCTGGGAGTGTGTGATGGGACTGTGTGGAGGGAGATTCACCCTGTGTCTGACCCCGGGAGTGTTTGATGGAACCATGTAGAGGAATAATCACTCTGTGTTTGACCACGGGACTGTGTGATGGGACGGTGTGGAGGGAGATTCACTCTGTGTCTGACCCCGGGAGTGTTTGCCTGGACCGTGTAGAGGAAAAATCACTCTGTGTCTGACCACGGGAGTGTGTGATGGGACCGTGTGGAGGGAGATTCACTCTGTGTCTGACCCCGGGAGAGTGTGATGGGCGGTGTAGAAGAATAATCACTCTGTGTCTGACCCCGGGAGTGTGTGATGGGACGGTGTGGAGGGAGATTCAGTCTATAACTGACCCCGGGAGTGTTTGATGGGACCGTGTAGAGGAATAATCTCTCTGTGTCTGACCCCGGGATTGTTTGATGGTACCGTGAAGAGGAATAATCTCTCTGTGTCTGACACCGGGTGTGTGTGATTGGACGCTGAGGATTGAGATTCACTCTGTGTCTGACCCCGGGAGTGTTTGATGGGTCCGTGTAGAGGAATAATCTCTCTGTGTCTGACCCCGGGAGTGTTTGATGGTACTGTGTAGAGGAATAATCACACTGTGTCTGACCACGGGAGTGTGTGATGGGACGGTGTGGAGGGAGATTCACTCAGTCTGACCCCGGGAGTGTTTGACTGGACCGTGTAGAGGAAAAATCACTCTGTGTCTGACCACGGGTGTGTGTGATGGGACCGAGTGGAAGGAGGTTCACTCTGTGTCTGACCCCGGGAGAGTGTGATGGGCGGTGTAGAGGAATAATCGCTCTGTGTCTGACCCCGGGAGTGTTTGATTGGACCGTGTAGATCAATAATCACTCTGTGTCTGACCCCGGGAGTGTTTGAAGGGACCGTGTAGAGGAATAATCACTCTGTGTCTGACCACGGGAGTGTGAGATGGGACGGTGTGGAGGGAGATTCACTCTGTGTCTGACCACGGAAGTGTTTGATGTGACCTTGTAGAGGGATAATGATTCTGTGTCTGACACCGGGAGTGTTTGATGGGACCGTGTAGAGGAATAATCTCTCTGTGTCTGACCCCGGGAGTGTTTGACTGTACCGTGTAGAGGAATATTCTCTCTGTGTCTGACACCGGGAGTGTGTGATGGGACGGTGTGGAGGGAGATTCACTCTGTGTCTGACCCCGGGAGTGTTTGATCGGACCGTGTAGAGGAATAATCCCTCTGTGTCTGACCCTGGGAGTGTGTGATGGGACTGTGTGGAGGGAGATTCACCCTGTGTCTGACCCCGGGAGTGTTTGATGGAACCATGTAGAGGAATAATCACTCTGTGTTTGACCACGGGAGTGTGTGATGGGACGGTGTGGAGGGAGATTCAGTCTGTGTCTGACCCCGGGAGTGTTTGATGGGACCGTGTAGAGGAATAATCACACTGTGTCTGACCAGGGGAGTGTGTGATGGGACGGTGTGGAGGGAGATTCACTCTGTGTCTGACCCCGGGAGTGTTTGACTGGACCGTGTAGAGGAAAAATCACTCTGTGTCTGACCACGGGAGTGTGTGATGGGACCGTGTGGAGGGAGATTCACTCTGTGTCTGACCCCGGGAGAGTGTGATGGGCGGTGTAGAGGAATAATAGCTCTGTGGCTGAACCCGGGAGTGTTTGATGGGACCATGTAGATCAATAATCACTCTGTGTCTGACACCGAGAGTGTGTGATGGGACGGTGTGGAGGGAGATTCAGTCTATAACTGACCCCGGGAGTGTTTGATGGGACCGTGTAGAGGAATAATCTCTCTGTGTCTGACCCCGGGAGTGTTTGATGGTACCGTGTAGAGGAATAATCTCTCTGTGTCTGACCCCGGGTGTGTGTGATTGGACGCTGAGGATTGAGATTCACTCTGTGTCTGACCCCGGGAGTGTTTGATGGGTCGGTGTAGAGGAATAATCACACTGTGTCTGACCACGGGAGTGTGTGATGGGACGGTGTGGAGGGAGATTCACTCTGTGTCTGACCCCGGGAGTGTTTGACTGGACCGTGTAGAGGAAAAATCACTCTGTGCCTGACCACGGGTGTGTGTGATGGGACCGTGTGGAGGGAGATTACTCTGTGTCTGACCCCGGGGGAGTGTGATGGGCGGTGTAGAGGAATAATCGCTCTGTGTCTGACCCCGGTAGTGTTTGATTGGACCGTGTAGATCAATAATCACTCTGTGTCTGACCCCGGGAGTGTTTGACGGGACCGTGTAGAGGAATTATCACTCTGTGTCTGACCACGGGAGTGTGTGATGGGACGGTGTGGAGGGAGATTCACTCTGTGACTGACCCCGGGAGAGTTTGATGGGGCCGTGTAGAGGAATAATCACTCTGTGTCTGACCACGGAAGTGTTTGATGTGACCTTGTAGAGGGATAATGACTCTGTGTCTGACACCGGGAGTGTTTGATGGGACCGTGTAGAGGAATAATCTGTGTCTGACCCCGGGAGTGTTTCACTGTACCGTGTAGAGGAATATTCTCTCTGTGTCTGACCCCGGGAGTGTGTGATGGGACGGTGTGGAGGGAGATTCACTCTGTGTCTGACCCCGAGAGTGTTTGATGCTACCGTGTAGAGGAATAATCCCTCTGTGTCGACCCTGGGAGTGTGTGATGGGACTGTGTGGAGGGAGATTCACACTGTGTCTGACCCCGGGAGTGTTTGATGGAACAATGTCGAGGAATAATCCCTGTGTGTCTGACCCTGGGAGTGTGTGATGGGACTGTGTGGAGGGAGATTCACCCTGTGTCTGACCCCGGGAGTGTTTGATGGAACCATGTAGAGGAATAATCACTCTGTGTTTGACCACGGGAGTGTGTGATGGGACGGTGTGGAGGGAGATTCAGTCTGTGTCTGACCCCGGGAGTGTTTGATGGGACGGTGTAGAGGAATAATCACACTGTGTCTGACCACGGGAGTGTGTGATGGGACGGTGTGGAGGGAGATTCACTCTGTGTCTGACCCCGGGAGTGTTTGACTGGACCGTGTAGAGGAAAAATCACTCTGTGTCTGACCACGGGATTGTGTGATGGGACCGTGTGGAGGGAGATTCACTCTGTGTCTGACCCCGGGAGAGTGTGATGGGCGGTGTAGAGGAATAATCGCTCTGTGGCTGAACCCGGAGTGTTTGATGGGACCATGTAGATCAATTATCACTCTGTGTCTGACCCCGGGAGTGTGTGATGGGACGGTGTGGAGGGATATTCAGTCTATAACTGACCCCGGGAGTGTTTGATGGTACCGTGTAGAGGAATAATCTCTCTGTGTCTGACCCCGGGAGTGTTTGATGGTACCGTGTAGAGGAATAATCACTCTGTGTCTGACCACCGGGATCGTTTGATGGGACTGTGTAGAGGAATAATCACTCTGTGTCTGACCCCGGGAGAGTTTGATGGGGCCGCGTAGAGGAATAATCACACTTTTTCTGACCCCGGGAATGTTTGCTGGGACCGTGTAGAGGAATAATCACTCTGTGTCTGACCCCGGCAGAGTGTGATGGGACAGTGTTGAAGGAGATTCACCCTGTGTCTGACACCGGGAGAGTGTGATGGTACCGTGTAGAGGAATAATCACTCTGTGTCTGACCACGGAAGAGTTTGATGAGACCTTGTAGAGGAATAATCTCTCTGTGTCTGACCCCGGGAGTGTTTGATGGTACCGTGTAGAGGAATAATCACTCTGTGTCTGACCACCGGGATCGTTTGATGGGACTGTGTAGAGGAATAATCACTCTGTGTCTGACCCCGGGAGAGTTTGATGGGGCCGCGTAGAGGAATAATCACACTTTTTCTGACCCCGGGAATGTTTGCTGGGACCGTGTAGAGGAATAATCACTCAGTGTCTGACCCCGGGAGTGTGTGATGGGACGGCGTGGAGGGAGATTCACTCTGTGTCTGACCACGGCAGAGTGTGATGGGACAGTGTTGAAGGAGATTCACCCTGTGTCTGACACCGGGAGAGTGTGATGGGACGGTGTGGAGGGAGATTCACTCTGTGTCTGACCCCGTGAGTGTTTGATGCTACCGTGTAGAGGAATAATCCCTCTGTGTCGACCCTGGGAGTGTGTGATGGGACTGTGTGGAGGGAGATTCACACTGTGTCTGACCCCGGGAGTGTTTGATGGAACAATGTCGAGGAATAATCCCTGTGTGTCTGACCCTGGGAGTGTGTGATGGGACTGTGTGGAGGGAGATTCACCCTGTGTCTGACCCCGGGAGTGTTTGATGGAACCATGTAGAGGAATAATCACTCTGTGTTTGACCGCGGGAGTGTGTGATGGGACGGTGTGGAGGGAGATTCAGTCTGTGTCTGACCCCGGGAGTGTTTGATGGTACCGTGTAGAGGAATAATCACACTGTGTCTGACCATGGGAGTGTGTGATGGGACGGTGTGGAGGGAGATTCACTCTGTCTGACCCCGGGAGTGTTTGACTGGACCGTGTAGAGGAAAAATCTCTCTGTGTCTGACCACGGGTGTGTGTGATGGGACCGAGTGGAGGGAGGTTCACTCTGTGTCTGACCCCGGGAGAGTGTGATGGGCGGTGTAGAGGAATAATGCTCTGTGTCTGACCCCGGGAGTGTTTGATTGGACCGTGTAGATCAATAATCACTCTGTGTCTGACCCCGGGAGTGTTTGAAGGGACCGTGTAGAGGAATAATCACTCTGTGTCTGACCACGGGAGTGTGTGATGGGACGGTGTGGAGGGAGATTCACTCTGTGTCTGACCCCGGGAGAGTTTGATGGGGCCGTGTAGAGGAATAATCACTCTGTGTCTGACCACGGAAGTGTGTGATGTGACCTTGTAGAGGGATAATGACTCTGTGTCTGACACCGGGAGTGTTTGATGGGACCGTGTAGAGGAATAATCTCTCTGTGTCTGACCCCGGGAGTGTTTGATTGGACCGTGTAGATCAATAATCACTCTGTGTCTGACCCCGGGAGTGTGTGATGGGACGGTGTGGAGGGAGATTCACCCTGATTCTGACCCCGGGAGTGTTTGATGGAACCGTGTAGAGGAATAATCACTCTCTGTTTGACCACGGGAGTGTGTGATTCGTCGGTGTAGAGTATTAATCACTCTGTGTCTGACCCCGGGAGTGATTGATGGGACGGTGTGGAGGGAGATTCAGTCTATGTCTGACCCCGGGATTGTTTGATGGGACCGTGTAGAGGAATAATCCCTCTGTGTCTGACCCTAGGAGTGTGTGATGGGACTGTGTGGAGGAATAATCACACTGTGTCTGACCACGGGAGTGTGTGATGGGACGGTGTGGAGGGAGATTCATTCTGTGTCTGACCCCGGGAGTGTTTGACTGGACCGTGTAGAGGAAAAATCAATCTGTGTCTGACCACGGGAGTGTTTGATGGGACCGTGTGGAGGGAGATTCACTCTGTGTCTGACCCCGGGAGAGTGTGATGGGCGGTGTAGAGGAATAATCGCTCTGTGTCTGACCCCGGGAGTGTTTGAATTTACAGTGTAGAGGAATAATCACTCTGTGTCTGACCCCGGGAGTGTGTGATGGGACGGTGTGGAGGGAGATTCACCCTGATTCTGACCCCGGGAGTGTTTGATGGAACCGTGTAGAGGAATAATCACTCTGTGTCTGACCCTGGGAGTGTTTGATGGTACCGTGTAGAGGAATAATCACTCTGTGTCTGACCACAGGGATCGTTTGATGGGACTGTGTAGAGGAATAATCACTCTGTGTCTGACCCCGGGAGAGTTTGATGGGGCCGCGTAGAGGAATAATCACACTTTTTCTGACCCCGGGAATGTTTGCTGGGACCGTGTAGAGGATTAATCACTCTGTGTCTGACCCCGGGAGTGTGTGATGGGACGGCGTGGAGGGAAATTCACTCTGTGTCTGACCACGGCAGAGTGTGATGGGACAGTGTTGAAGGAGATTCACCCTGTGTCTGACACCGGGAGAGTGTGATGGTACCGTGTAGAGGAATAATCACTCTGTGTCTGACCACGGAAGAGTTTGATGAGACCTTGTAGAGGAATAATCTCTCTGTGTCTGACCCCGGGAGTGTGTGATGGGACGGTGTAGAGGGAGATTCACTCTGTGTCTGACCCCGGGAGTGTTTGATGGGACCGTGTAGAGGGAGATTCACTCTGTGTCTGACCCCGGGAGTGTTTGATGGGACCGTGTAGAGTAATAATCTCTCTGTGTCTGACCCCGGGAGTGTGTGATGGGACGGTGTGGAGGGAGATTCACTCTGTGTCTGACCCCGGGAGTGTTTGATGGGACCGTGTAGAGGAATAATCCCTCTGTGTCTGACCCTGGGAGTGTGTGATGGGACTGTGTGGAGGGAGATTCACACTGTGTCTGACCCCGGAAGTGTTTGATGGAACAATGTAGAGGAATAATCCCTGTGTGTCTGACCCTGGGAGTGTGTGATGGGACTGTGTGGAGGGAGATTCACCCTGTGTCTGACCACGGGAGTGTTTGATGGAACCATGTAGAGGAATAATCACTCTGTGTTTGACCACGGGAGTGTGTGATGGGACGGTGTGGAGGGAGATTCACTCTGTGTCTGACCCCGGGAGTGTTTGACTGGACCGTGTAGAGGAAAAATCACTCTGTGTCTGACCACGGGAGTGTGTGATGGGACGGTGTGGAGGGAGATTCACTCTGTGTCTGACCCCGGGAGTGTTTGACTGGACAGTGTAGAGGAATAATCACTCTGTGTCTGACCCCGGGAGTGTGTGATGGGACGGTGTGGAGGGAGATTCACCCTGATTCTGACCCCGGGAGTGTTTGATGGAACCGTGTAGAGGAATAATCACTCTGTGTCTGACCCTGGGAGTGTTTGATGGTACCGTGTAGAGGAATAATCACTCTGTGTCTGACCACAGGGATCGTTTGATGGGACTGTGTAGAGGAATAATCACTCTGTGTCTGACCCCGGGAGAGTTTGATGGGGCCGCGTAGAGGAATAATCACACTTTTTCTGACCCCGGGAATGTTTGCTGGGACCGTGTAGAGGATTAATCACTCTGTGTCTGACCCCGGGAGTGTGTGATGGGACGGCGTGGAGGGAAATTCACTCTGTGTCTGACCACGGCAGAGTGTGATGGGACAGTGTTGAAGGAGATTCACCCTGTGTCTGACCACGGCAGAGTGTGATGGGACAGTGTTGAAGGAGATTCACCCTGTGTCTGACACCGGGAGAGTGTGATGGTACCGTGTAGAGGAATAATCACTCTGTGTCTGACCACGGAAGAGTTTGATGAGACCTTGTAGAGGAATAATCTCTCTGTGTCTGACCCCGGGAGTGTGTGATGGGACGGTGTAGAGGGAGATTCACTCTGTGTCTGACCCCGGGAGTGTTTGATGGGACCGTGTAGAGTAATAATCTCTCTGTGTCTGACCCCGGGAGTGTGTGATGGGACGGTGTGGAGGGAGATTCACTCTGTGTCTGACCCCGGGAGTGTTTGATGGGACCGTGTAGAGGAATAATCCCTCTGTGTCTGACCCTGGGAGTGTGTGATGGGACTGTGTGGAGGGAGATTCACACTGTGTCTGACCCCGGAAGTGTTTGATGGAACAATGTAGAGGAATAATCCCTGTGTGTCTGACCCTGGGAGTGTGTGATGGGACTGTGTGGAGGGAGATTCACCCTGTGTCTGACCACGGGAGTGTTTGATGGAACCATGTAGAGGAATAATCACTCTGTGTTTGACCACGGGAGTGTGTGATGGGACGGTGTGGAGGGAGATTCACTCTGTGTCTGACCCCGGGAGTGTTTGACTGGACCGTGTAGAGGAAAAATCACTCTGTGTCTGACCACGGGAGTGTGTGATGGGACCGTGTGGAGGGAGATTCACTCTGTGTCTGACCCCGGGAGAGTGTGATGGGCGGTGTAGAAGAATAATCACTCTGTGTCTGACCCCGGGAGTGTGTGATGGGACGGTGTGGAGGGAGATTCAGTCTATAACTGACCCCGGGAGTGTTTGATGGGACCGTGTAGAGGAATAATCTCTCTGTGTCTGACCCCGGGATTGTTTGATGGTACCGTGAAGAGGAATAATCTCTCTGTGTCTGACACCGGGTGTGTGTGATTGGACGCTGAGGATTGAGATTCACTCTGTGTCTGACCCCGGGAGTGTTTGATGGGTCCGTGTAGAGGAATAATCTCTCTGTGTCTGACCCCGGGAGTGTTTGATGTTACTGTGTAGAGGAATAATCACACTGTGTCTGACCACGGGAGTGTGTGATGGGACGGTGTGGAGGGAGATTCACTCAGTCTGACCCCGGGAGTGTTTGACTGGAACGTGTAGAGGAAAAATCACTCTGTGTCTGACCACGGGTGTGTGTGATGGGACCGAGTGGAAGGAGGTTCACTCTGTGTCTGACCCCGGGAGAGTGTGATGGGCGGTGTAGAGGAATAATCGCTCTGTGTCTGACCCCGGGAGTGTTTGATTGGACCGTGTAGATCAATAATCACTCAGTGTCTGACCCCCGGAGTGTTTGAAGGGACCGTGTAGAGGAATAATCACTCTGTGTCTGACCACGGGAGTGTGAGATGGGACGGTGTGGAGGGAGATTCACTCTGTGTCTGACCCCGGGAGAGTTTGATGGGGCCGTGTAGAGGAATAATCACTCTGTGTCTGACCACGGAAGTGTTTGATGTGACCTTGTAGAGGGATAATGACTCTGTGTCTGACACCGGGAGTGTTTGATGGGACCGTGTAGAGGAATAATCTCTCTGTGTCTGACCCCGGGAGTGTTTGACTGTACCGTGTAGAGGAATAATCTCTCTGTGTCTGACACCGGGAGTGTGTGATGGGACGGTGTGGAGGGAGATTCACTCTGTGTCTGACCCCGGGAGTGTTTGATCGGACCGTGTAGAGGAATAATCCCTCTGTGTCTGACCCTGGGAGTGTGTGATGGGACTGTGTGGAGGGAGATTCACCCTGTGTCTGACCCCGGGATTGTTTGATGGAACCATGTAGAGGAATAATCACTCTGTGTTTGACCACGGGAGTGTGTGATGGGACGGTGTGGAGGGAGATTCAGTCTGTGTCTGACCCCGGGAGTGTTTGATGGGACCGTGTAGAGGAATAATCACACTGTGTCTGACCAGGGGAGTGTGTGATCGGACGGTGTGGAGGGAGATTCACTCTGTGTCTGACCCCGGGAGTGTTTGACTGGACCGTGTAGAGGAAAAATCACTCTGTGTCTGACCACGGGAGTGTGTGATGGGACCGTGTGGAGGGAGATTCACTCTGTGTCTGACCCCGGGAGAGTGTGATGGGCGGTGTAGAGGAATAATAGCTCTGTGGCTGAACCCGGGAGTGTTTGATGGGACCATGTAGATCAATAATCACTCTGTGTCTGACACCGAGAGTGTGTGATGGGACGGTGTGGAGGGAGATTCAGTCTATAACTGACCCCGGGAGTGTTTGATGGGACCGTGTAGAGGAATAATCTCTCTGTGTCTGACCCCGGGAGTGTTTGATGGTACCGTGTAGAGGAATAATCTCTCTGTGTCTGACCCCGGGTGTGTGTGATTGGACGCTGAGGATTGAGATTCACTCTGTGTCTGACCCCGGGAGTGTTTGATGGGTCGGTGTAGAGGAATAATCACACTGTGTCTGACCACGGGAGTGTGTGATGGGACGGTGTGGAGGGAGATTCACTCTGTGTCTGACCCCGGGAGTGTTTGACTGGACCGTGTAGAGGAAAAATCACTCTGTGCCTGACCACGGGTGTGTGTGATGGGACCGTGTGGAGGGAGATTACTCTGTGTCTGACCCCGGGGGAGTGTGATGGGCGGTGTAGAGGAATAATCGCTCTGTGTCTGACCCCGGGAGTGTTTGATTGGACCGTGTAGATCAATAATCACTCTGTGTCTGACCCCGGGAGTGTTTGACGGGACCGTGTAGAGGAATTATCACTCTGTGTCTGACCACGGGAGTGTGTGATGGGACGGTGTGGAGGGAGATTCACTCTGTGACTGACCCCGGGAGAGTTTGATGGGGCCGTGCAGAGGAATAATCACTCTGTGTCTGACCACGGAAGTGTTTGATGTGACCTTGTAGAGGGATAATGACTCTGTGTCTGACACCGGGAGTGTTTGATGGGACCGTGTAGAGGAATAATCTGTGTCTGACCCCGGGAGTGTTTGACTGTACCGTGTAGAGGAATAATCTCTCTGTGTCTGACCCCGGGAGTGTGTGATGGGACGGTGTGGAGGGAGATTCACTCTGTGTCTGACCCCGTGAGTGTTTGATGCTACCGTGTAGAGGAATAATCCCTCTGTGTCGACCCTGGGAGTGTGTGATGGGACTGTGTGGAGGGAGATTCACACTGTGTCTGACCCCGGGAGTGTTTGATGGAACAATGTCGAGGAATAATCCCTGTGTGTCTGACCCTGGGAGTGTGTGATGGGACTGTGTGGAGGGAGATTCACCCTGTGTCTGACCCCGGGAGTGTTTGATGGAACCATGTAGAGGAATAATCACTCTGTGTTTGACCACTGGAGTGTGTGATGGGACGGTGTGGAGGGAGATTCAGTCTGTGTCTGACCCCGGGAGTGTTTGATGGGACGGTGTAGAGGAATAATCACACTGTGTCTGACCACGGGAGTGTGTGATGGGACGGTGTGGAGGGAGATTCACTCTGTGTCTGACCCCGGGAGTGTTTGACTGGACCGTGTAGAGGAAAAATCACTCTGTGTCTGACCACGGGAGTGTGTGATGGGACCGTGTGGAGGGAGATTCACTCTGTGTCTGACCCCTGGAGAGTGTGATGGGCGGTGTAGAGGAATAATCGCTCTGTGGCTGAACCCGGAGTGTTTGATGGGACCATGTAGATCAATTATCACTCTGTGTCTGACCCCGGGAGTGTGTGATGGGACGGTGTGGAGGGATATTCAGTCTATAACTGACCCCGGGAGTGTTTGATGGGACCGTGTAGAGGAATAATCTCTCTGTGTCTGACCCCGGGAGTGTTTGATGGTACCGTGTAGAGGAATAATCACTCTGTGTCTGACCACCGGGATCGTTTGATGGGACTGTGTAGAGGAATAATCACTCTGTGTCTGACCCCGGGAGAGTTTGATGGGGCCGCGTAGAGGAATAATCACACTTTTTCTGACCCCGGGAATGTTTGCTGGGACCGTGTAGAGGAATAATCACTCTGTGTCTGACCCCGGCAGAGTGTGATGGGACAGTGTTGAAGGAGATTCACCCTGTGTCTGACACCGGGAGAGTGTGATGGTACCGTTTAGAGGAATAATCACTCTGTGTCTGACCACGGAAGAGTTTGATGAGACCTTGTAGAGGAATAATCTCTCTGTGTCTGACCCCGGGAGTGTTTGATGGTACCGTGTAGAGGAATAATCACTCTGTGTCTGACCACCGGGATCGTTTGATGGGACTGTGTAGAGGAATAATCACTCTGTGTCTGACCCCGGGAGAGTTTGATGGGGCCGCGTAGAGGAATAATCACACTTTTTCTGACCCCGGGAATGTTTGCTGGGACCGTGTAGAGGAATAATCACTCACTGTCTGACCCCGGGAGTGTGTGATGGGACGGCGTGGAGGGAGATTCACTCTGTGTCTGACCCCGGCAGAGTGTGATGGGACAGTGTTGAAGGAGATTCACCCTGTGTCTGACACCGGGAGAGTGTGATGGTACCGTGTAGAGGAATAATCACTCTGTGTCTGACCACGGAAGAGTTTGATGAGACCGTGTAGAGGAATAATCTCTCTGTGTCTGACCCCGGGAGTGTGTGATGGGACGGTGTGGAGGGAGATTCACTCTGTGTCTGACCCCGGGAGTGTTTGATGGGACCGTGTAGAGGAATAATCACTCTGTGTCTGACCGTGGGAGTGTGTGATGGGACTGTGTGGAGGGAGATTCACACTGTGTCTGACCCCGGGAGTGTTTGATGGAACAATGTAGAGGAATAATCCCTGTGTGTCTGACCCTGGGAGTGTGTGATGGGACTGTGTGGAGGGAGATTCACCCTGTGTCTGACCCCGGGAGTGTTTGATGGAACCATGTAGAGGAATAATCACTCTGTGTTTGACCACGGGAATGTGTGATGGGACGGTGTGGAGGGAGATTCAGTCTGTATCTGACCCCGGGAGTGTTTGATGGGACCGTGTAGAGGAATAATCACACTGTGTCTGACCCCGGGAGTGTTTGACTGGACCGTGTAGAGGAAAAATCACTCTGTGTCTGACCACGGGAGTGTGTGATGGGACCGTGTGGAGGGAGATTCACTCTGTGTCTGACCCCGGGAGAGTGTGATGGGCGGTGTAGAGGAATAATCGCTCTGTGGCTGAACCCGGGAGTGTTTGATGGGACCATGTAGATCAATAATCACTCTGTGTCTGACCCCGGGAGTGTGTGATTGGACGCTGAGGATTGAGATTCACTCTGTGTCTGACCCCGGGAGTGTTTGATGGGTCTGTGTAGAGGAATAATCTCTCTGTGTCTGACCCCGGGAGTGTTTGATGGTACCGTGTAGAGGAATAATCACACTGTGTCTGACCACGGGAGTGTGTGATGGGACGGTGTGGAGGGAGATTCACTCTGTGTCTGACCCCGGGAGTGTTTGACTGGACCGTGTAGAGGAAAAATCACTCTGTGTCTGACCACGGGAGTGTGTGATGGGACCGTGTGGAGGGAGATTCACTCTGTTTCTGACCCCGGGAGAGTGTGATGGGCGGTGTAGAGGAATAATCGCTCTGTGTCTGACCCCGGGAGTGTTTGATTGGACCGTGTAGATCAATAATCACTCTGTGTCTGACCCCGGGAGTGTGTGATGGGACGGTGTGGAGGGAGATTCACCCTGATTCTGACCCCGGGAGTGTTTGATGGAACCGTGTAGAGGAATAATCACTCTGTGTTTGACCACGGGAGTGTCAGATGCGTCGGTGTAGAGTATTAATCACTCTGTGTCTGACCCCGGGAGTGATTGATGGGACGGTGTGGAGGGAGATTCAGTCTATGTCTGACCCCGGGATTGTTTGATGGGACCGTGTAGAGGAATAATCCCTCTGTGTCTGACCCTGGGAGTGTGTGATGGGACTGTGTGGAGGAATAATCACACTGTGTCTGACCACGGGAGTGTGTGATGGGACGGTGTGGAGGGAGATTCACTCTGTGTCTGACCCGGGAGTGTTTGACTGGACCGTGTAGAGGAAAAATCACTCTGTGTCTGACCACGGGAGTGTGTGATGGGACCGTGTGGAGGGAGATTCACTCTGTGTCTGACCCCGGGAGAGTGTGATGGGCGGGTAGAGGAATAATCGCTCTGTGTCTGACCCCGGGAGTGTTTGACTGTACCGTGTAGAGGAATAATCACTCTGTGCCTGACCCCGGGAGTGTGCGTTGGGACGCTGTGGAGGGAGATTCACCCTGATTCTGACCCCGGGAGTGTTTGATGGAACCGTGTAGAGGAATAATCACTCTGTGTCTGACCCTGGGAGTGTTTGATGGTACCGTGTAGAGGAATAATCACACTTTTTCTGACCCCGGGAATGTTTGCTGGGACCGTGTAGAGGAATAATCACTCTGTGTCTGACCCCGGGAGTGTGTGATGGGACGGCGTGGAGGGAGATTCACTCTGTGTCTGACCCCGGCAGAGTGTGATGGGACAGTGTTGAAGGAGATTCACCCTGTATCTGACACCGGGAGAGTGTGATGGTACCGTGTAGAGGAATAATCACTCTTTGTCTGACCACGGAAGAGTTTGATGAGACCGTGTAGAGTAATAATCTATCTGTGTCTGACCCCGGGAGTGTGTGATGGGACGGTGTGGAGGGAGATTCACTCTGTGTCTGACCCCGGGAGTGTTTGATGGGACCGTGTAGAGGAATAATCCCTCTGTGTCTGACCCTGGGAGTGTGTGATGGGACTGTGTGGAGGGAGATTCACACTGTGTCTGACCCCGGGAGTGTTTGATGGAACAATGTAGAGGAATAATCCCTGTGTGTCTGACCCTGGGAGAGTGTGATGGGACTGTGTGGAGGGAGATTCACCCTGTGTCTGACCCCGGGAGTGTTTGATGGAACCATGTAGAGGAATAATCACACTGTGTCTGACCACGGGAGTGTGTGATGGGACGGTGTGGAGGGAGATTCACTCTGTGTCTGACCCCGGGAGTGTTTGACTGGACCGTGTAGAGGAAAAATCACCTGTGTCTGACCACGGGAGTGTGTGATGGGACCGTGTGGAGGGTGATTCACTCTGTGTCTGACCCCGGGAGAGTGTGATGGGCGGTGTAGAGGAATAATCGCTCTGTGGCTGAACCCGGGAGTGTTTGATGGGACCATGTAGATCAATAATCACTCTGTGTCTGACCCCGGGAGTGTGTGATGGGACGGTGTGGAGGGAGATTCAGTCTATAACTGACCCCGGGAGTGTTTGATGGGACCGTGTAGAGGAATAATCTCTCTGTGTCTGACCCCGGGAGTGTTTGATGGTACCGTGTAGAGGAATAATCTCTCTGTGTCTGACCCCGGGTGTGTGTGATTAGACGCTGAGGATTGAGATTCACTCTGTGTCTGACCCCGGGAGTGTTTGATGGGTCCGTGTAGAGGAATAATCTCTCTGTGTCTGACCCCGGGAGTGTTTGATGGTACCGTGTAGAGGAATAATCACTCTGTGTCTGACCCCGGGAGTGTGTGATGGGACGGCGTGGAGGGAGATTCACTCTGTGTCTGACCCGGGCAGAGTGTGATGGGACAGTGTTGAAGGAGATTCACCCTGTATCTGACACCGGGAGAGTGTGATGGTACCGTGTAGAGGAATAATCACTCTTTGTCTGACCACGGAAGAGTTTGATGAGACCGTGTAGAGTAATAATCTATCTGTGTCTGACCCCGGGAGTGTGTGATGGGACGGTGTGGAGGGAGATTCACTCTGTGTCTGACCCCGGGAGTGTTTGATGGGACCGTGTAGAGGAATAATCCCTCTGTGTCTGACCCTGGGAGTGTGTGATGGGACTGTGTGGAGGGAGATTCACACTGTGTCTGACCCCGGGAGTGTTTGATGGAACAATGTAGAGGAATAATCCCTGTGTGTCTGACCATGGGAGAGTGTGATGGGACTGTGTGGAGGGAGATTCACCCTGTGTCTGACCCCGGGAGTGTTTGATGGAACCATGTAGAGGAATAATCACACTGTGTCTGACCACGGGAGTGTGTGATGGGACGGTGTGGAGGGAGATTCACTCTGTGTCTGACCCCGGGAGTGTTTGACTGGACCGTGTAGAGGAAAAATCACCTGTGTCTGACCACGGGAGTGTGTGATGGGACCGTGTGGAGGGTGATTCACTCTGTGTCTGACCCCGGGAGAGTGTGATGGGCGGTGTAGAGGAATAATCGCTCTGTGGCTGAACCCGGGAGTGTTTGATGGGACCATGTAGATCAATAATCACTCTGTGTCTGACCCCGGGAGTGTGTGATGGGACGGTGTGGAGGGAGATTCAGTCTATAACTGACCCCGGGAGTGTTTGATGGGACCGTGTAGAGGAATAATCTCTCTGTGTCTGACCCCGGGAGTGTTTGATGGTACCGTGTAGAGGAATAATCTCTCTGTGTCTGACCCCGGGTGTGTGTGATTGGACGCTGAGGATTGAGATTCACTCTGTGTCTGACCCCGGGAGTGTTTGATGGGTCCGTGTAGAGGAATAATCTCTCTGTGTCTGACCCCGGGAGTGTTTGATGGTACCGTGTAGAGGAATAATCACACTGTGTCTGACCACGGGAGTGTGTGATGGGACGGTGTGGAGGGAGATTCACTCTGTATCTGACCCCGGGAGTGTTTGACTGGACCGTGTAGAGGAAAAATCACTCTGTGTCTGACCACGGGAGTGTGTGATGGGACCGTGTGGAGGGAGATTCACTGTGTTTCTGAACCCGGGAGAGTGTGATGGGCGGTGTAGAGGAATAATCGCTCTGTTTCTGACCCCGGGAGTGTTTGATTGGACCGTGTAGATCAATAATCACTCTGTGTCTGACCCCGGGAGTGTGTGATGGGACGGTGTGGAGGGAGACTCACCCTGATTCTGACCCCGGGAGTGTTTGATGGAACCGTGTAGAGGAATAATCACTCTGTGTTTGACCACGGGAGTGTGTGATGCGTCGGTGTAGAGTATTAATTACTCTGTGTCTGACCCCGGGAGTGATTGATGGGACGGTGTGGAGGGAGATTCAGTCTATGTCTGACCCTGGGAGTGTGTGATGGGACTGTGTAGAGGAATAATCCCTCTGTGTCTGACCCTGGGAGTGTGTGATGGGACTGTGTGGAGGAATAATCACACTGTGTCTGACCACGGGAGTGTGTGATGGGACGGTGTGGAGGGAGATTCACTCTGTGTCTGACCCCGGGAGTGTTTGACTGGACCGTGTAGAGGAAAAATCACTCTGTGTCTGACCACGGGAGTGTTTGACTGTACCGTGTAGAGGAATAATCATTCTGTGCCTGACCCCGGGAGTGTGCGATGGGACGGTGTGGAGGGAGATTCACCCTGATTCTGACCCCGGGAGTGTTTGATGGAACCGTGTAGAGGAATAATCACTCTGTGTCTGACCCTGGGAGTGTTTGATGGTACCGTGTAGAGGAATATTCACTCTGTGTCTGACCACCGGGATCGTTTGATGGGACTCTGTAGAGGAATAATCACTCTGTGTCTGACCCCGGGAGAGTTTGATGGGGCCGCGTAGACGAATAATCGCACTTTTTCTGACCCCGGGAATGTTTGCTGGGACCGTGTAGAGGAATAATCACTCTGTGTCTGACCCCGGGAGTGTGTGATGGGACGGCGTGGAGGGAGATTCACTCTGTGTCTGACCCGGCAGAGTGTGATGGGACAGTGTTGAAGGAGATTCACCCTGTGTCTGACACCGGGAGAGTGTGATGGTACCGTGTAGAGGAATAATCACTCTGCGTCTGATCACGGAAGTGTTTGATGAGACCTTGTAGAGGAATAATCTCTCTGTGTCTGACCCCGGGAGTGTGTGATGGGACGGTGTGGAGGGAGATTCACTCTGTGTCTGACCCCGGGAGTGTTTGATGGGACCGTGTAGAGGAATAATCCCTCTGTGTATGACCCTGGGAGTGTGTGATGGGACTGTGTGGAGGGAGATTCACACTGTGTCTGACCCCGGGAGTGTTTGATGGAACAATGTAGAGGAATAATCCCTGTGTGTCTGACCCTGGGAATGTGTGATGGGACTGTGTGGAGGGAGATTCACCCTGTGTCTGACCCCGGGAGTGTTTGATGGAACCATGTAGAGGAATAATCACTCTGTGTTTGACCACGGGAGTGTGTGATGGGACGGTGTGGAGGGAGATTCAGTCTGTGTCTGACCCCGGGAGTGTTTGATGGGACCGTGTAGAGGAATAATCACACTGTGTCTGACCACGGGAGTGTGTGATGGGACGGTGTGGAGGGAGATTCACTCTGTGTCTGACCCCGGGAGTGTTTGACTGGACCGTGTAGAGGAAAAATCACTCTGTGTCTGACCACGGGAGTGTGTGATGGGACCGTGTGGAGGGAGATTCACTCTGTGTCTGACCCCGGGAGAGTGTGATGGGCGGTGTAGAGGAATAATCGCTCTGTGGCTGAACCCGGGAGTGTTTGATGGGACCATGTAGATCAATAATCACTCTGTGTCTGACCCCGGGAGTGTGTGATGGGACGGTGTGGAGGGAGATTCAGTCTATAACTGACCCCGGGTGTGTTTGATGGTACCGTGTGAGGAATAATCTCTCTGTGTCTGACCCCGGGTGTGTGTGATTGGACGCTGAGGATTGAGATTCACTCTGTGTCTGACCCCGGGAGTGTTTGATGGGTCAGTGTAGAGGAATAATCTCTCTGTGTCTGACCCCGGGAGTGTTTGATGGTACCGTGTAGAGGAATAATCACACTGTGTCTGACCACGGGAGTGTGTGATGGGACGGTGTGGAGGGAGATTCACTGTGTGTCTGACCCCGGGAGTGTTTGTCTGGACCGTGTAGAGGAAAAATCACTCTGTGTCTGACCACGGGAGTGTGTGATGGGACCGTGTGGAGGGAGATTCACTCTGTGTCTGACCCCGGGAGAGTGTGATGGGCGGTGTAGAGGAATAATCGCTCTGTGTCTGACCCCGGGAGTGTTTGATTGGACCGTGTAGATCAATAATCGCACTGTGTCTGACCCCGGGAGTGTTTGAAGGGACCGGGTAGAGGAATAATCACTCTGTGTCTGACCACGGGAGTGTGTGATGGGACGGTGTGGAGGGAGATTCACTCTGTGTCTGACCCCGGGAGAGTTTGATGGGGCCGTGTAGAGGAATAATCACTCTGTGTCTGACAACGGAAGTGTTTGATGTGACCTTGTAGAGGGATAATGACTCTGTGTCTGACACCGGTAGTGTTTGATGGGACCGTGTAGAGGAATAATCTCTCTGTGTCTGACCCCGGGAGTGTTTGACTGTACCGTGTAGAGGAATAATCTCTCTGTGTCTGACCCCGGGAGTGTGTGATGGGACGGTGTGGAGGGAGATTCACTCTGTGTCTGACCCCGGGAGTGTTTGATGGGACCGTGTAGAGGAATAACCCCTCTGTGTCTGACCCTGGGAGTGTGTGATGGGACTGTGTGGAGGGAGATTCACACTGTGTCTGACCCCGGGAGATTTTGATGGAACAATGTAGAGGAATAATCCCTGTGTGTCTGACCCTGGGAGTGTGTGATGGGACTGTGTGGAGGGAGATTCACCCTGTGTCTGACCCCGGGAGTGTTTGATGGAACCATGTAAAGGAATAATCACTCTGTGTTTGACCACGGGAGTGTGTGATGGGACGGTGTGGAGGGAGATTCAGTCTGTGTCTGACCCCGGGAGTGTTTGACTGGACCGTGTAGAGGAAAAATCACTCTGTGTCTGACCACGGGAGTGTGTGATGGGTCCGTGTGGAGGGAGATTCACTCTGTGTCTGACCCCGGGAGTGTTTGATGGTACCGTGTAGAGGAATAATCTCTCTGTGTCTGACCCCGGGTGTGTGTGATTGGACCCTGAGGATTGAGATTCACTCTGTGTCTGACCCCGGGAGTGTTTGATGGGTCCGTGTAGAGGAATAATCACTGTGTCTGACCACGGAAGTGTGTGATGGGACGGTGTGGAGGGAGATTCACCCTGATTCTGACCCCGGGAGTGTTTGATGGAACCGTGTAGAGGAATAATCACTCTGTGTTTGACCACGGGAGTGTGTGATGCGTCGGTGTAGAGTATTAATCACTCTGTGTCTGACCACGGGAGTGTGTGATGGGACGGTGTGGAGGGAGATTCAGTCTATGTCTGACCCCGGGATTGTTTGATGGGACCGTGTAGAGGAATAATCACACTGTGTCTGACCACGGGAGTGTGTGATGGGACGGTGTGGAGGGAGATTCACTCTGTGTCTGACCCCGGGAGTGTTTGATGGGACCGTGTAGAGGTATAATCACTCTGTGTCTGACCCCGGGATTGTATGATGGGACGGTGTGGAGGGAGATTCAGTCTGTGTCTGTCCCCGGGAGAGTTTGATGGGGCCGTGTAGAGGAATAATCACTCTGTGTCTGACCACGGAAGTGTTTGATGTGACCTTGTAGAGGGATAATGACTCTGTGTCTGACACCGGGAGTGTTTGATGGGACCGTGTAGAGGAATAATCTCTCTGTGTCTGACCCCGGGAGAGTTTGATGGTACCGTGTAGAGGAATAATCTCTCTGTGTCTGACCCCGGGTGTGTGTGATTGGACGCTGAGGATTGAGATTCACTCTGTGTCTGTCCCCGGGAGTGTTTGATGGGTCCGTGTAGAGGAATAATCTCTCTGTGTCTGACCCCGGGTGTGTGTGATGGGACGGTGTGAGGGAGATTCACTCTGCGTCTGACTCCGGGAGTTTTTGATGGGACCGCGTAGAGGAATAATAACTCTGTGTCTGACCATGGGAATGTTTGATGGTACCGTGTAGAGGAATAATCACTCTGTGTCTGACCACCGGGATCGTTTGATGGGACCGTGTAGAGGAATAATCACTCTGTGTCTGAACCCGAGCGAGTTTCATGGGGCCGCGTAGAGGAATAATCACTCTGTTTCTGACCCCGGGAATGTTTGATGGGACCGTGTAGAGGAATAATCACTGTGTGTCTGACCCCGGCAGAGTGTGATGGGACAGTGTTGAAGGAGGTTCACCCTGTGTCTGACACCGGGAGAGTGTGATGGTACCGTGTAGAGGAATAATCACACTGTGTCTGACCACGGGAGTGTGTGATGGGACGGTGTGGAGGGAGATTCACTCTGTGTCTGACCCCGGGATTGTTTGATTGGACCGTGTAGAGGAAAAATCACTCTGTGTCTGACATCGGGAGTGTGTGATGGGACGGTGTGGAGGGAGATTCACTCTGTGTCTAACCCCGGGAGAGTTTGATGGGCGGTGTAGAGGAATAATGACTCTGTGGCTGACCCCGGGAGTGTTTGATGGGACCGTGTAGAGGATTAATCACTCTGTGTCTGACCCGGGAGTGTGTGATGGGACGATTTGGAGGAAGATTCACTCTGTGTCTGACCCCGGGAGTGATTGATGGGACCGTGTAGAGGAATAATCACTCTGTGCCTGACCCAGGGAGTGTGCGATGGGACGGTGTGGAGGGAGATTCACCTTGAGTCTGACCCCGGGAGTGTTTGATGGAACCGTGTAGAGGAATAATCACTCTGTGTCTGACCCTGGGAGTGTTTGATGGTACCGTGTAGAGGAATAATCACTCTGTGTCTGACCACCGGGATCGTTTGATGGGGCCGCGTAGACGAATAATCACACTTTTTCTGACCCCGGGAATGTTTGCTGGGACCGTGTAGAGGAATAATCACTCTGTGTCTGACCCCAGGAGTCTGTGATGGGACGGCGTGGAGGGAGATTCACTCTGTGTCTGACCCGGCAGAGTGTGATGGGACAGTGTTGAAGGAGATTCACCCTGTGTCTGACACCGGGAGAGTGTGATGGTACCGTGTAGAGGAATGATCACTCTGCGTCTGACCACGCAAGAGTTTGATGAGACCTTGTAGAGGAATAATCTCTGTGTCTGACCCCGGGAGTGTGTGATGGGACGGTGTGGAGGGAGATTCACTCTGTGTCTGACCCCGGGAGTGTTTGATGGGACCGTGTAGAGTAATAATCTCTCTGTGTCTGACCCCGGGAGTGTTTGACTGTACCGTGTAGAGGAATAATCTCTCTGTGTCTGACCCCGGGAGTGTGTGATGGGACGGTGTGGAGGGAGATTCACTCTGTGTCTGACCCCGGGAGTGTTTGATGGGACCGTGTAGAGGAATAATCCCTCTGTGCCTGACCCTGGGTGTGTGTGATGGGACTGTGTGGAGGGAGATTCACACTGTGTCTGACCCCGGGAGTGTTTGATGGAACAATGTAGAGGAATAATCCCTGTGTGTCTGACCCTGGGAATGTGTGATGGGACTGTGTGGAGGGATATTCACCCTGTGTCTGACCGCGGGAGTGTTTGATGGAACCATGTAGAGGAATAATCACTCTGTGTTTGACCACGGGAGTGTGTGATGGGACGGTGTGGAGGGAGATTCAGTCTGTGTCTGACCCCGGGAGTGTTTGATGGGACCGTGTAGAGGAATAATCACACTGTGTCTGACCACGGGAGTGTGTGATGGGACGGTGTGGAGGGAGATTCACTCTGTGTCTGACCCCGGGAGTGTTTGACTGGACCGTGTAGTGGAAAAATCACTCTGTGTCTGACCACGGGAGTGTGTGATGGGACCGTGTGGAGGGAGATTCACTCTGTGTCTGACCCCGGGAGAGTGTGATGGGCGGTGTAGAGGAATAATCGCTCTGTGGCTGTACCCGGGAGTGTTTGATGGGACCATGTAGATCAATAATCACTCTGTGTCTGACCCCGGGATTGTGTGATGGGACGGTGTGGAGGGAGATTCACCCTGATTCTGACCCCGGGAGTGTTTGATGGAACCGTGTAGAGGAATAATCACTCTGTGTCTGACCACGGGAGTGTGTGATGGAACCATGTAGAGGAATAATCACTCTTTGTTTGACCACGGGAGTGTGTGATGGGACGGTGTGGAGGCAGATTCAGTCTGTGTCTGACCCCGGGAGTGTTTGATGGGACCGTGTAGAGGAATAATCCCACTGTGTCTGACCACGAGAGTGTGTGATGGGACGGTGTGGAGGGAGATTCACTCTGTGTCTGACCCCGGGACTGTTTGATGGGTCCGTGTAGAGGAATAATCACTCTGTGTCTGACCACGGGAGTGTGTGATGGGACCGTGTGGAGGGAGATTCACTCTGTGTCTTACGCCGGGAGAGCGTGATGGGCGGTGTAGAGGAATAATCACACTGTGGCTGACACCGGGAGTGTTTGATGGGACCGGGTAGAGGAATAATCTCTCTGTGTCTGACCCGGGGAGTGTTTGATTGGACCGTGTAGATCAATAATCACTCTGTGTCTGACCCCGGGAGTGTGTGATGGGACGGTGTGGAGGGAGATTCACCCTGATTCTGACCCCGGGAGTGCTTGATGGAACCGTGTAGAGGAATAATCACTCTATGTCTGACCACGGGAGTGTGTGATGGAACCATGTAGAGGAATAATCACTCTTTGTTTGACCACGGGAGTGTGTGATGGGACGGTGTGGAGGGAGATTCAGTCTGTGTCTGACCCCGGGAGTGTTTGATGGGACCGTGTAGAGGAATAATCACTCTGTGTCTGAACCCGAGAGAGTTTGATGGGGCCGCGTAGAGGAATAATCACTCTGTTTCTGACCCCGGGAATGTTTGATGGGACCGTGTAGAGGAATCATCACTCTGTGTCTGACCCCGGGAGGGTGTGATGGGACGGCGTAGAGGGAGATTCACTCTGTGTCTGACACCGGGAGAGTGTGATGGGACGGTGTGAGGGAGATTCACACTGCGTCTGACCCCGGGATTTTTTGATGGGACCGTGTAGAGGAATAATCCCTCTGTGTCTGACCCCGGCAGAGTGTGATGGAACAGTGTTGAAGGAGATTCACCCTGTGTCTGACACCGGGAGAGTGTGATGGTACCGTGTAGAGGAAAAATCACTCTGTGTCTGACCACGGAAGAGTTTGATGAGACGTTGTAGAGGAATAATGACTCTGTGTCTGATACCGGGATTTTTTGATGGGACCGTGTAGAGTAATAATCTCTCTGTGTCTGACCCCGGGAGTGTTTGACGGTACCGTGTAGAGGAATAATCTCTCTGTGTCTGACCACGGGAGTGTGTGATGGGACGGTGTGGAGGGAGATTCACTCTGTGTCTGACCACGGGAGTGTTTGATGTGTCCGTGTAGAGGAAAAATCACTCTGTGTCTGACCACCGGAGTGTGTGATGGGACCGTGTGGAGGGAGATTCACTCTGTGTCTTACCCCGGGAGAGCGTGATGGGCGGTGTAGAAGAATAATCACACTGTGGCTGACACCGGGAGTGTTTGATGGGACCCGGTAGAGGAATAATCTCTCTGTGTCTGACCCGGGGAGTGTTTGATGGTACCGTGTAGAGGAATAATCTCTCTGTGTCTGACCCCGGGAGAGTTTGATTGGACCGTGTAGATCAATAATCACTCTGTGTCTGACCCCGGGAGTGTGTGATGGGACGGTGTGGAGGGAGATTCACCCTGATTCTGACCCCGGGAGTGTTTGATGGAACGTGTAGAGGAATAATCACTCTGTGTCTGACCACCGGAGTGTGTGATGGGACGGTGTGGAGGGAGATTCACTCTGTGTCTGACCTCGGGAGAGTGTGATGGGCGGCGTAGAGGGATAATCACTCTGCGGCTGACCCCGGGAGTGTTTGATTGGACCGTGTAGAGGAATAATCACTCTGTGTCTGACCCCGGGATTGTATAATGGGACCGTGTGGAGGGAGATTCAGTCTGTGTCTGACCCCTGGAGAGTTTGATGGGGTCGTGTAGAGGAATAATCACTCTGTGTCTGACCACGGAAGTGTTTGATGTGACCTTGTAGAGGGATAATGACTCTGTGTCTGACACCGGGAGTGTTTGATGGGACCGTGTAGAGGAATAATCTCTCTGTGTCTGACCCCGGGAGTGTTTGATGGTACCGTGTAGAGGAATAATCTCTCTGAGTCTGACCCCGGGTGTGTGTGATTGGACGCTGAGGATTGAGATTCACTCTGTGTCTGACCCCGGGAGTGTTTGATGGGTCCGTGTAGAGGAATAATCTCTCTGTGTCTGACCCCGGGAGTGTTCGATGGTACCGTGTAGAGGAATAATCTCTCTGTGTCTGACCCCGGGAGTGTGTGATTGGACGGTGTGAATTGAGATTCACTCTGTGTCTGACCCCGGGAGTGTTTGATGGTACCGTGTAGAGGAATAATCACTGTGTGTCTGACCCCGGCAGAGTGTAATGGGACAGTGTTGAAGGAGATTCACCCTGTGTCTGACACCGGGAGAGTGTGATGGTACGGTGTAGAGGAATAATCTCTCTGTGTCTGACCACGGAAGAGTTTGATGAGACCTTGTAGAGGAATAATGACTTTGTGTCTGACACCGGAATTGTTTGATGGGACCGTGTAGAGGAATAATCTCTCTGTGTCTGACCCCGGGAGTGTTTGATGGTACCGTGAAGAGGAATAATCTCTCTGTGTCGAACCCCGGGAGAGTGTGATGGGACGGTGTGGAGGGAGATTCACTCTGTGTCTGACCCCGGGAGTGTTTGATGGGACCGTGTAGAGGAATAATCCCTCTGTGTCTGACCCTGGGAGTGTGTGATGGGACTGTGTGGAGGGAGATTCACACTGTGTCTGACCCCGGGAGTGTTTGATGGAACCATGTAGAGGAATAATCACTCTGTGTTTGAATAATCACTCTGTGTTTGACCACGGGAGTGTGTGATGGGACGGTGTGGAGGGAGATTCAGTCTGTGTCTGACCCCGGGAGTGTTTGATGGGACCGTGTAGAGGAATAATCACACTGTGTCTGACCATTAGAGTGTGTGATGGGACGGTGTGGAGGGAGATTCACTCTGTGTCTGACCCCGGGACTGTTTGATGGGACCGTGTAGAGGAATAATCACTGTGTGTCTGACCCCGGCAGAGTGTGATGGAACAGTGTTGAAGGAGATTCACCCTGTGTCTGACACCGGGAGAGTGTGATGGTACCGTGTAGAGGAAAAATCACTCTGTGTCTGACCACGGAAGAGTTTGATGAGACGTTGTAGAGGAATAATGACTCTGTGTCTGATACCGGGATTTTTTGATGGGACCGTGTAGAGTAATAATCTCTCTGTGTCTGACCCCGGGAGTGTTTGACGGTACCGTGTAGAGTAATAATCTCTATGTGTCTGACCCCGGGAGTGTGTGATGGGACGGTGTGGAGGGAGATTCACTCTGTGTCTGACCCCGGGAGTGTTTGATGGGACCGTGTAGAGGAAAAATCACTCTGTGTCTGACCACGGGAGTGTGTGATGGGACCGTGTGGAGGGAGATTCACTCTGTGTCTTACCCCGGGAGAGCGTGATGGGCGGTGTAGAGGAATAATCACACTGTGGCTGACACCGGGAGTGTTTGATGGGACCGGGTAGAGGAATAATCTCTCTGTGTCTGACCCGGGAAGTGTTTGATTGGACCGTGTAGATCAATAATCACTCTGTGTCTGACCCCGGGAGTGTGTGATGGGACGGTGTGGAGGGAGATTCACCCTGATTCTGACCCCGGGAGTGTTTGATGGAACCGTGTAGAGGAATAATCACTCTGTGTCTGACCACGGGAGTGTGTGATGGAACCATGTAGAGGAATAATCACTCTTTGTTTGACCACGGGAGTGTGTGATGGGACGGTGTGGAGTCAGATTCAGTCTGTGTCTGACCCCGGGAGTGTTTGATGGGACCGTGTAGAGGAATAATCCCACTGTGTCTGACCACGAGAGTGTGTGATGGGACGGTGTGGAGGGAGATTCACTCTGTGTCTGACCCCGGGACTGTTTGATGGGACCGTGTAGAGGAATAATCACTCTGTGTCTGACCACGGGAGTGTGTGATGGGACCGTGTGGAGGGAGATTCACTCTGTGTCTTACGCCGGGAGAGCGTGATGGGCGGTGTAGAGGAATAATCACACTGTGGCTGACACCGGGAGTGTTTGATGGGACCGGGTAGAGGAATAATCTCTCTGTGTCTGACCCGGGGAGTGTTTGATGGTACCGTGTAGAGGAATAATCTCTCTGTGTCTGACCCCGGGAGTGTTTGATGGTACCGTGTAGAGGAATAATCACTCTGTGTCTGACCCCGGGAGTGTGTGATGGGACGGTGTGAGGGAGATTCACTCTGCGTCTGACCCCGGGAGTTTTTGATGGGACCGCGTAGAGGAATAATCACTCTGTGTCTGACCCTGGGAGTGTTTGATGGTACCGAGTACAGGAATAATCACTCTGTGTCTGACCACCGGGATCGTTTGATGGGACGGTGTAGAGGAATAATCACTCTGTGTCTGAACCCGAGAGAGTTTGATGGGGCCGCGTAGAGGAATAATCACTCTGTTTCTGACCCCGGGAATGTTTGATGGGACCGTGTAGAGGAATCATCACTCTGTGTCTGACCCCGGGAGTGTGTGATGGGACGGCGTAGAGGGAGATTCACTCTGTGTCTGACCCCGGGACTGTTTGATGGGACCGTGTAGAGGAATAATCACTGTGTGTCTGACCCCGGCAGAGTGTGATGGGACAGTGTTGAAGGAGATTCACCCTGTGTCTGACACCGGGAGAGTGTGGTGGTACAGTGTAGAGGAATAATCACACTGTGTCTGACCACGGGAGTGTGTGATGGGACGGTGTGGAGGGAGATTCACTCTGTGTCTAACCCCGGGAGAGTTTGATGGGCGGTGTAGAGGAATAATCACTCTGTGGCTGACCCCGGGAGTGTTTGATGGGACCGTGTAGAGGAATAATCACTCTTTGTCTGATCCGGGAGTGTGTGATTGTTACGATTTGGAGGCAGATTCACTCTGTGTCTGACCCCGGGAGTGATTGATGGGACCGTGTAGAGGAATAATCAGTCTGTGTCTGACCCGGGAGTGTGTGATGGGACGATTTGGAGGGAGATTCACTCTGTGTCTGACCCCGGGAGTGTTTGATGGGACCGTGTAGAGGAATAATCACTCTGTGTCTGACCACGGGAGTGTGTGATGGGACGGTGTGTAGGGAGATTCACTCTGTGTCTGACCCCGGGAGAGTGTGATGGGCGGTGTAAAGGAATAATCACTCTGTGGCTGACACCGGGAGTGTTTGATGGGACCGGGTAGAGGAATAATCTCTCTGTGTCTGACCCGGGGAGTGTTTGATGGTACCGTGTAGAGGAATAATCTCACTGTGTCTGACCCCGGGAGTGTTTGATTGGACCGTGTAGATCAATAATCACTCTGTGTCTGACCCCGGGAGTGTTTGATGGGACCGGGTAGAGGAATAATCTCTCTGTGTCTGACCCCGGGAGTGTTTGATGGTACCGTGTAGAGGAATAATCTCTCTGTGTCTGACCACGGAAGGGTTTGATGAGACCTTGTAGAGGAATAATGACTTTGTGTCTGACACCGGGATTGTTTGATGGGACCGTGTAGAGGAATAATCCCTCTGTGTCTGACCCTGGGAGTGTGTGATGGGACTGTGTGGAGGGAGATTCACCCTGTGTCTGACCCCGGGAGTGTTTGATGGAACCATGTAGAGGAATAATCACTCTGTGTTTGACCACGGGAGTGTGTGATGGGACGGTGTGGAGGGAGATTCAGTCTGTGTCTGACCCCGGGAGTGTTTGATGGGACCGCGTAGAGGAATAATCACACTGTGTCTGACCACGGGAGTGTGTGATGGGACGGTGTGGAGGGAGATTCACTCTGTGTCTGAACCCGGGACTGTTTGATGGGACCGTGTAGAGGAATAATCACTGTGTGTCTGACCCCGGCAGAGTGTGATGGGACAGTGTTGAAGGAGATTCACCCTGTGTCTGACACCGGGAGTGTTTGATGGGACCGGGTAGAGGAATAATCTCTCTGTGTCTGACCCGGGGAGTGTTTGATGGTACCGTGTAGAGGAATAATCTCACTGTGTCTGACCCCGGGTGTTTGATTGGACCGTGTAGATCAATAATCACTCTGTGTCTGACCCCGGGAGTGCTTGATGGGACCGGGTAGAGGAATAATCTCTCTGTGTCTGACCCCGGGAGTGTTTGATGGTACCGTGTAGAGGAATAATCTCTCTGTGTCTGACCACGGAAGAGTTTGATGAGACCTTGTAGTGGAATAATGACTTTGTGTCTGACACCGGGATTGTTTGATGGGACCGTGTAGAGGAATAATCCCTCTGTGTCTGACCCTGGGAGTCTGTGATGGGACTGTGTGGAGGGAGATTCACCCTGTGTCTGACCCCGGGAGTGTTTGATGGAACCATGTAGAGGAATAATCACTCTGTGTTTGACCACGGGAGTGTGTGATGGGACGGTGTGGAGGGAGATTCAGTCTGTGTCTGACCCCGGGAGTGTTTGATGGGACCGTGTAGAGGAATAATCCCTCTGTGTCTGACCCTGGGAGTGTGTGATCGGACTGTGTGGAGGGAGATTCACTCTGTGTCTGACCCCGGAAGTTTTGATGGAACAATGTAGAGGAATAATCCCTGTGTGTCTGACCCTGGGAGTGTGTGATGGGACTATGTGGAGGGAGATTCACCCTGTGTCTGACCCCGGGAGTGTTTGATGGAACCATGTAGAGGAATAATCACTCCGTGTTTGACCACGGGAGTGTGTGATGGGACGGTGTGGAGGGAGATTCAGTCTGTGTCTGACCCCGGGAGTGTTTGATGGGACCGTGTAGAGGAATAATCACACTGTGTCTGACCACGGGAGTGTGTGATGGGACCGGGTAGAGGAATCATCTCTCTGTGTCTGACCCCGGGAGAGTGCGATGGTACCGTGTAGAGTAATAATCACACTGTGTCTGACCACGGGAGTGTGTGATGGGACGGTTTGGAGGGAGATTCACTCTGTGTCTAACCCCGGGAGAGTTTGATGGGCGGTGTAGAGGAATAATCACTCTGTGGCTGACCCCGGGAGTGTTTGATGGGACCGTGTAGAGGAATAATCACTCTGTGTCTGACCCGGGAGTGTGTGATGGGACGATTTGGAGGCAGATTCACTCTGTGTCTGACCCCGGGAGTGTTTGATGGGACCGTGTAGAGGAATAATCACTCTGTGTCTGACCACGGGAGTGTGTGATGGGACGGTGTGTAGGGAGATTCACTCTGTGTCTGACCCCGGGAGAGTGTGATGGGCGGTGTAAAGGAATAATCACTCTGTGTCTGACCACCGGGATCGTTTGAAGGGACCGTGTAGAGGAATAATCACTCTGTGTCTGTCCCCGGGAGAGTTTGATGGGGCCGCGTAGAGGAATAATCATTCTGTTTCTGACCCCGGGAATGTTTGATGGGACGGTGTAGAGGAATAATCCCTGTGTGTCTGACCCTGGGAGTGTGTGATGGGACTATGTGGAGGGAGATTCACCCTGTGTCTGACCCCGGGAGTGTTTGATGGAACCATGTAGAGGAATAATCACTCCGTGTTTGACCACGGGAGTGTGTGATGGGACGGTGTGGAGGGAGTTTCAGTCTGTGTCTGACCCCGGGAGTGTTTGATGGGACCGTGTAGAGGAATAATCACACTGTGTCTGACCCCGGGAGAGTGCGATGGTACCGTGTAGAGTAATAATCACACTGTGTCTGACCACGGGAGTGTGTGATGGGACGGTGTGGAGGGAGATTCACTCTGTGTCTAACCCCGGGAGAGTTTGATGGGCGGTGTAGAGGAATAATCACTCTGTGGCTGACCCCGGGAGTGTTTGATGGGACCGTGTAGAGGAATAATCAGTCTGTGTCTGACCCGGGAGTGTGTGATGGGACGATTTGGAGGGAGATTCACTCTGTGTCTGACCCCGGGAGTGTTTGATGGGACCGTGTAGAGGAATAATCACTCTGTGTCTGACCACGGGAGTGTGTGATGGGACGGTGTGTAGGGAGATTCACTCTGTGTCTGACCCCGGGAGAGTGTGATGGGCGGTGTAAAGGAATAATCACTCTGTGTCTGACCACCGGGATCGTTTGAAGGGACCGTGTAGAGGAATAATCACTCTGTGTCTGACCCCGGGAGAGTTTGATGGGGCCGCGTAGAGGAATAATCATTCTGTTTCTGACCCCGGGAATGTTTGATGGGACGGTGTAGAGGAATAATCACTCTGTGTCTGACCCCGGGAGTGTGTGATGGGACCGTGTAGAGGAATAATCACACTGTGTCTGACCACGGGAGTCGTTGATGGGACGGTGTGAGGGAGATTCACACTGCGTCTGACCCCGGGATTTTTTGATGGGACCGTGTAGAGGAATAATCACTCTGTGTCTGACCCTGGGAGTGTTTGATGGTACCGTGTAGAGGAATAATCACTCTGTGTCTGACTACCGGGATCGTTTGATGGGACTGTGTAGAGGAATAATCACTCTGTGTCTGACCCCGGGAGAGTTTGATGGGGCCGCGTAGAGGAATAATCACTCTTTTTCTGACCCTGGGAATGTTTGCTGGGACCGTTTAGAGGAATAATCACTCTGTGTCTGACGCCGGGAGTGTGTGATGGGACGGCGTGGAGGGAGATTCACTCTGTGTCTGACCCCGGGAGTGTTTGATGGGACCGTGTTGAGGAATAATCACTGTGTGTCTGACCCCGGCAGAGTGTGATGGGACAGTGTTGAAGGAGATTCACCATGTGTCTGACACCGGGAGAGTGTGATGGTACCGTGTTGAGCAATAATCTCTCTGTGTCTGACCACGGAAGAGTTTGATGAGACCTTGTAGAGGAATAATGACATTGTGTCTGACACCGGGATTGTTTGATGGTACCGTGTAGAGGAATAATCCCTCTGTGTCTGAGCCTGGGAGTGTGTGATGGGACTGTGTGGAGGGAGATCCACCCTGTGTCTGACCCCGGGAGTGTTTGATGGAACCATGTAGAGGAATAATCACTCTGTGTTTGACCACGGGAGTGTGTGATGGGACCGTGTAGAGGAATAATCACACTGTGTCTGACCACGGGAGTGGGTGATGGGACGGTGTGGAGGGAGATTCAGTCTGTGTCTGACCCAGGGAGTGTTTGATGGGACCGTGTAGAGGAATAATCACACTGTGTCTGACCACGGGAGTGGGTGATGGGACGGTGTGGAGGGAGATTCACTCTGTGTCTGACCACGGGAGTGTTTGTTTGGACCGTGTAGAGGAAGAATCGCTCTGTGTCTGACCACGGAAGAGTTTGATGGGACCGGGTAGAGGAATAATGACTTTGTGTCTGACACCGGGATTGTTTGATGGGACCGTGTAGAGGAATAATCCCTCTGTGTCTGACCCTGGGAGTGTGTGATGGGACTGTGTGGAGGGAGATTCACCCTGTGTCTGACCCCGGGAGTGTTTGATGGAACCATGTAGAGGAATAATCACTCTGTGTTTGACCACGGGAGTGTGTGATGGGACGGTGTGGAGGGAGATTCAGTCTATGTCTGACCCCGGGAGTGTTTGATGGGACCGTGTAGAGGAATAATCACACTGTGTCCGACCACGGGAGTGTGTGATGGGATGGTGTGGAGGGAGATTCACTCTGTGTCTGACCCCGGGACTGGTTGATGGGACCGTGTAGAGGAATAATCACTGTGTGTCTGACCCCGGCAGAGTGTGATGGGACAGTGTTGAAGGAGATTCACCCTGTGTCTGACACCGGGAGAGTGTGATGGTACCGTGTAGAGGAATAATCCCTCTGTGTCTGACCCTGGGAGTGTGTGATCGGACTGTGTGGAGGGAGATTCACACTGTGTCTGGCCCCGGAAGTGTTTGATGGAACAATGTAGAGGAATAATCCCTGTGTGTCTGACCCTGGGAGTGTGTGATGGGACTATGTGGAGGGAGATTCACCCTGTGTCTGACCCCGGGAGTGTTTGATGGAACCATGTAGAGGAATAATCACTCCGTGTTTGACCACGGGAGTGTGTGATGGGACGGTGTGGAGGGAGATTCAGTCTGTGTCTGACCCTGGGAGTGTTTGATGGGACCGTGTAGAGGAATAATCACACTGTGTCTGACCACGGGAGTGTGTGATGGGACCGGGTAGAGGAATCATCTCTCTGTGTCTGACCCCGGGAGAGTGCGATGGTACCGTGTAGAGTAATAATCACACTGTGTCTGACCACGGGAGTGTGTGATGGGACGGTGTGGAGGGAGATTCACTCTGTGTCTAACCCCGGGAGAGTTTGATGGGCGGTGTAGAGGAATAATCACTCTGTGGCTGACCCCGGGAGTGTTTGATGGGACCGTGCAGAGGAATAATCAGTCTGTGTCTGACCCGGGAGTGTGTGATGGGACGATTTGGAGGCAGATTCACTCTGTGTCTGACCCCGGGAGTGATTGATGGGACCGTGTAGAGGAATAATCAGTCTGAGTCTGACCCGGGAGTGTGTGATGGGACGATTTGGAGGGAGATTCACTCTGTGTCTGACCCCGGGAGTGTTTGATGGGACCGTGTAGAGGAATAATCACTCTGTGTCTGACCACGGGAGTGTGTGATGGGACGGTGTGTAGGGAGATTCACTCTGTGTCTGACCCCGGGAGAGTGTGATGGGCGGTGTAAAGGAATAATCACTCTGTGTCTGACCACCGGGATCGTTTGAAGGGACCGTGTAGAGGAATAATCACTCTGTGTCTGACCACCGGGATCGTTTGAAGGGACCGTGTAGAGGAATAATCACTCTGTGTCTGACCCCGGGAATGTTTGATGGGACGGTGTAGAGGAATAATCACTCTGTGTCTGACCCCGGGAGTGTGTGATGGGACCGTGTAGAGGAATAATCACACTGTGTCTGACCACGGGAGTCGTTGATGGGACGGTGTGAGGGAGATTCACACTGCGTCTGACCCCGGGATTTTTTGATGGGACCGTGTAGAGGAATAATCACTCTGTGTCTGACCCTGGGAGTGTTTGATGGTACCGTGCAGAGGAATAATCACTCTGTGTCTGACCACCGGGATCGTTTGATGGGACTGTGTAGAGGAATAATCACTCTGTGTCTGACCCCGGGAGAGTTTGATGGGGCCGCGTAGAGGAATAATCACTCTTTTTCTGACCCTGGGAATGTTTGCTGGGACCGTTTAGAGGAATAATCACTCTGTGTCTGACGCGGGGAGTGTGTGATGGGACGGCGTTGAGGGAGATTCACTCTGTGTCTGACCCCGGGACTGTTTGATGGTACCGTGTAGAGGAATAATCACTGTGTGTCTGACCCCGGCAGAGTGTGATGGGACAGTGTTGAGGAATAATCTCTCTGTGTCTGAGCACGGAAGAGTTTGATGAGACCTTGTAGAGGAATAATGACATTGTGTCTGACACCGGGATTGTTTGATGGTACCGTGTAGAGGAATAATCTCTCTGTGTCTGACCCCGGGAGTGTTTGATCGGACCGTGTAGAGGAATAATCCCTCTGTGTCTGACCCTGGGAGTGTGTGATGGGACTGTGTGGAGGGAGATTCACCCTGTGTCTGACCCCGGGAGTGTTTGATGGAACCATGTAGAGGAATAATCACTCTGTGTTTGACCACGGGAGTGTGTGATGGGACGGTGTGGAGGGAGATTCAGTCTGTGTCTGACCCAGGGAGTGTTTGATGGGACCGTGTAGAGGAATAATCACACTGTGTCTGACCACGGGAGTGGGTGATGGGACGGTGTGGAGGGAGATTCACTCTGTGTCTGACCACGGGAGTGTTTGATTGGACCGTGTAGAGGAAGAATCGCTCTGTGTCTGACCACGGAAGAGTTTGATGAGACCGGGTAGAGGAATAACGACTCTGTGTCTGACACCGGGATTGTTTGATGGGCGGTGTAGAGGAATAATCACACTGTGGCTGACCCCGGGAGTGTTTGATGGGACCGGGTAGAGGAATAATGACTTTGTGTCTGACACCGGGATTGTTTGATGGGACCGTGTAGAGGAATAATCCCTCTGTGTCTGACCCTGGGAGTGTGTGATGGGACTGTGTGGAGGGAGATTCACCCTGTGTCTGACCCCGGGAGTGTTTGATGGAACCATGTAGAGGAATAATCACTCTGTGTTTGACCACGGGAGTGTGTGATGGGACGGTGTGGAGGGAGATTCAGTCTATGTCTGACCCCGGGAGTGTTTGATGGGACCGTGTAGAGGAATAATCACACTGTGTCTGACCACGGGAGTGTGTGATGGGATGGTGTGGAGGGAGATTCACTCTGTGTCTGACCCCGGGACTGGTTGATGGGACCGTGTAGAGGAATAATCACTGTGTGTCTGACCCCGGCAGAGTGTGATGGGACAGTGTTGAAGGAGATTCACCCTGTGTCTGACACCGGGAGAGTGTGATGGTACCGTGTAGAGGAATAATCCCTCTGTGTCTGACCCTGGGAGTGTGTGATCGGACTGTGTGGAGGGAGATTCACACTGTGTCTGACCCCGGAAGTGTTTGATGGAACAATGTAGAGGAATAATCCCTGTGTGTCTGACCCTGGGAGTGTGTGATGGGACTATGTCGAGGGAAATTCACCCTGTGTCTGACCCCGGGAGTGTTTGATGGAACCATGTAGAGGAATAATCACTCCGTGTTTGACCACGGGAGTGTGTGATGGGACGGTGTGGAGGGAGATTCAGTCTGTGTCTGACCCCGGGAGTGTTTGATGGGACCGTGTAGAGGAATAATCACACTGTGTCTGACCACGGGAGTGTGTGATGGGACCGGGTAGAGGAATAATCTCTCTGTGTCTGACCCGGGGAGTGTTTGATGGTACCGTGTAGAGGAATAATCACTCTGTGTCTGATCCCGGGAGTGTGTGATGGGACGGTGTGGAGGGAGATTCACTCTGTGTCTGACCCCGGGAGTGTTTGATTGGACCGTGTAGAGGAATAATCGCTCTGTGTCTGACCACGGAAGAGTTTGATGAGACCGGGTAGAGGAATAATGACTCTGTGTCTGACACCGGGATTGTTTTGATGGGCGGTGTAGAGGAATAATCACTCTGTGGCTGACCCCGGGAGTGTTTGATGGGACCGGGTAGAGGAATAATCTCTCTGTGTCTGACCCCGGGAGTGTTTGATGGTACCGTGTAGAGGAATAATCTCTCTGTGTCTGACCACGGAAGAGTTTGATGAGACCTTGTAGAGGAATAATGACTTTGTGTCTGACACCGGGATTGTTTAATGGGACCGTGTAGAGGAATAATCCCTCTGTGTCTGACCCTGGGAGGGTGTGATGGGACTGTGTGGAGGGAGATTCACCCTGTGTCTGACCCCGGGAGTGTTTGATGGAACCATGTAGAGGAATAATCACTCTGTGTTTGACGACGGGAGTGTGTGATGGGACGGTGTGGAGGGAGATTCAGTCTGTGTCTGACCCCGGGAGTGTTTAATGGGACCGTGTAGAGGAATAATCACACTGTGTCTGACCACGGGAGTGTGTGATGGGACGGTGTGGAGGGAGATTCACTCTGTGTCTGACCCCGGGACTGTTTGATGGGACCATGTAGAGGAATAATCACTGTGTGTCTGACCCCGGCAGAGTGTGATGGGACAGTGTTGAAGGAGATTCACCCTGTGTCTGACACCGGGAGAGTGTGATGGTACCGTGTAGAGGAATAATCACTCTGTGTCTGACCACGGAAGAGTTTGATGAGACCTTGTAGAGGAATAATGACTCTGTGTCTGACACCGGGATTTTTTGATGGGACCGTGTAGAGTAATAATCTCTCTGTGTCTGACCCCGGGAGTGTGTGATGGGACGGTGTGGAGGGAGATTCACTCTGTGTCTGACCCCGGGAGTGTTTGATGGGACCGTGTAGAGGAATAATCCCTCTGTGTCTGACCCTGGGAGTGTGTGATCGGACTGTGTGGAGGGAGATTCACACTGTGTCTGACCCCGGGAGTGTTTGATGGAACCATGTAGAGGAATAATCACTGTGTGTCTGACCCCGGCAGAGTGTGATGGGACAGTGTTGAAGGAGATTCACCCTGTGTCTGACACCGGGAGAGTGTGATGGTACCGTGTAGAGGAATAATCACACTGTGTCTGACCACGGGAGTGTGTGATGGGACGGAGTGGAGGGAGATTCACTCTGTATCTAACCCCGGGAGAGTTTGATGGGCGGTGTAGAGGAATAATCACTCTGTGGCTGACCCCGGGAGTGTTTGATGGGACCGTGTAGAGGAATAATCACTCTGTGTCTGACCCGGGAGTGTGTGATGGGACGATTTGGAGGAAGATTCACTCTGTGTCTGACCCCGGGAGTGATTGATGGGACCGTGTAGAGGAATAATCAGTCTGTGTCTGAACCGGGAGTGTGTGATGGGACGATTTGGAGGGAGATTCACTCTGTGTCTGACCCCGGGAGTGTTTGATGGGACCGTGTAGAGGAATAATCACTCTGTGTCTGACCACGGGAGTGTGTGATGGGACGGTGTGTAGGGAGAGTCACTCTGTGTCTGACCCCGGGAGAGTGTGATGGGCGGTGTAGAGGAATAATCACTCTGTGTCTGACCCCGGGAGTGTTTGATGGGACCGTGTAGAGGAATAATCAGTCTGTGTCTGACCCGGGATTGTGTGATGGGACGATTTGGAGGGAGATTCACTCTGTGTCTGACCCCGGGAGTGTTTGATGGGACCGTGTAGAGGAATAATCACTCTGTGTCTGACCACGGGAGTGTGTGATGGGACGGTGTGTAGGGAGATTCACTCTGTGTCTGACCCCGGGAGAGTGTGATGGGCGGTGTAAAGGAATAATCACTCTGTGTCTGACCACCGGGATCGTTTGAAGGGACCGTGTAGAGGAATAATCACTCTGTGTCTGACCCCGGGAGAGTTTGATGGGGCCGCGTAGAGGAATAATCATTCTGTTTCTGACCCCGGGAATGTTTGATGGGACGGTGTAGAGGAATAATCACTCTGTGTCTGACCCCGGGAGTGTGTGATGGGACCGTGTAGAGGAATAATCACACTGTGTCTGACCACGGGAGTCGTTGATGGGACGGTGTGAGGGAGATTCACACTGCGTCTGACCCCGGTATTTTTTGATGGGACCGTGTAGAGGAATAATCACTCTGTGTCTGACCCTGGGAGTGTTTGATGGTACCGTGTAGAGGAATAATCACTCTGTGTCTGACTACCGGGATCGTTTGATGGGACTGTGTAGAGGAATAATCACACTGTGTCTGACCCCGGGAGAGTTTGATGGGGCCGCGTAGAGGAATAATCACTCTTTTTCTGACTCTGGGAATGTTTGCTGGGACCGTTTAGAGGAATAATCACTCTGTGTCTGACGCCGGGAGTGTGTGATGGGACGGCGTGGAGGGAGATTCACTCTGTGTCTGACCCCGGGAGTGTTTGATGGGACCGTGTTGAGGAATAATCACTGTGTGTCTGACCCCGGCAGAGTGTGATGGGACAGTGTTGAAGGAGATTCACCATGTGTCTGACACCGGGAGAGTGTGATGGTACCGTGTTGAGGAATAATCTCTCTGTGTCTGACCACGGAAGAGTTTGATGAGACCTTGTAGAGGAATAATGACATTGTGTCTGACACCGGGATTGTTTGATGGTACCGTGTAGAGGAATAATCCCTCTGTGTCTGACCCTGGGAGTGTGTGATGGGACTGTGTGGAGGGAGATCCACCCTGTGTCTGACCCCGGGAGTGTTTGATGGAACCATGTAGAGGAATAATCACTCTGTGTTTGACCACGGGAGTGTGTGATGGGACGGTGTGGAGGGAGATTCAGTCTGTGTCTGACCCAGGGAGTGTTTGATGGGACCGTGTAGAGGAATAATCACACTGTGTCTGACCACGGGAGTGGGTGATGGGACGGTGTGGAGGGAGATTCACTCTGTGTCTGACCACGGGAGTGTTTGATTGGACCGTGTAGAGGAAGAATCGCTCTGTGTCTGACCACGGAAGAGTTTGATGGGACCGAGTAGAGGAATAATGACTTTGTGTCTGACACCGGGATTGTTTGATGGGACCGTGTAGAGGAATAATCCCTCTGTGTCTGACCCTGGGAGTGTGTGATGGGACTGTGTGGAGGGAGATTCACCCTGTGTCTGACCCCGGGGGTGTTTGATGGAACCATGTAGAGGAATAATCACTCTGTGTTTGACCACGGGTGTGTGTGATGGGACGGTGTGGAGGGAGATTCAGTCTATGTCTGACCCCGGGAGTGTTTGATGGGACCGTGTAGAGGAATAATCACACTGTGTCCGACCACGGGAGTGTGTGATGGGATGGTGTGGAGGGAGATTCACCCTGTGTCTGACACCGGGAGAGTGTGATGGTACCGTGTAGAGGAATAATCCCTCTGTGTCTGACCCTGGGAGTGTGTGATCGGACTGTGTGGAGGGAGATTCACACTGTGTCTGGCCCCGGAAGTGTTTGATGGAACAATGTAGAGGAATAATCCCTGTGTGTCTGACCCTGGGAGTGTGTGATGGGACTATGTGGAGGGAGATTCACCCTGTGTCTGACCCCGGGAGTGTTTGATGGAACCATGTAGAGGAATAATCACTCCGTGTTTGACCACGGGAGTGTGTGATGGGACGGTGTGGAGGGAGATTCAGTCTGTGTCTGACGCCGGGAGTGTTTGATGGGACCGTGTAGAGGAATAATCACACTGTGTCTGACCACGGGAGTGTGTGATGGGACCGGGTAGAGGAATCATCTCTCTGTGTCTGACCCCGGGAGAGTGCGATGGTACCGTGTAGAGTAATAATCACACTGTGTCTGACCACGGGAGTGTGTGATGGGACGGTGTGGAGGGAGATTCACTCTGTGTCTAACCCCGGGAGAGTTTGATGGGCGGTGTAGAGGAATAATCACTCTGTGGCTGACCCCGGGAGTGTTTGATGGGACCGTGTAGAGGAATAATCAGTCTGTGTCTGACCCGGGAGTGTGTGATGGGACGATTTGGAGGCAGATTCACTCTGTGTCTGACCCCGGGAGTGATTGATGGGACCGTGTAGAGGAATAATCAGTCTGATTCTGACCCGGGAGTGTGTGATGGGACGATTTGGAGGGAGATTCACTCTGTGTCTGACCCCGGGAGTGTTTGATGGGACCGTGTAGAGGAATAATCACTCTGTGTCTGACCACGGGAGTGTGTGATGGGACGGTGTGTAGGGAGATTCACTCTGTGTCTGACCCCGGGAGAGTGTGATGGGCGGTGTAAAGGAATAATCACTCTGTGTCTGACCACCGGGATCGTTTGAAGGGACCGTGTAGAGGAATAATCACTCTGTGTCTGACCCCGGGAGAGTTTGATGGGGCCGCGTAGAGGAATAATCATTCTGTTTCTGACCCCGGGAATGTTTGATGGGACGGTGTAGAGGAATAATCACTCTGTGTCTGACCACGGGAGTGTGTGATGGGACCGTGTAGAGGAATAATCACACTGTGTCTGACCACGGGAGTCGTTGATGGGACGGTGTGAGGGAGATTCACACTGCGTCTGACCCCGGGATTTTTTGATGGGACCGTGTAGAGGAATAATCACTCTGTGTCTGACCCTGGGAGTGTTTGATGGTACCGTGTTGAGGAATAATCACTCTGTGTCTGACCACCGGGATCGTTTGATGGGACTGTGTAGAGGAATAATCACTCTGTGTCTGACCCCGGGAGAGTTTGATGGGGCCGCGTAGAGGAATAATCACTCTTTTTCTGACCCTCGGAATGTTTGCTGGGACGGTTTAGAGGAATAATCACTCTGTGTCTGACGCCGGGAGTGTGTGATGGGACGGCGTGGAGGGAGATTCACTCTGTGTCTGACCCCGGGACTGTTTGATGGTACCGTGTAGAGGAATAATCACTGTGTTTCTGACCCCGGCAGAGTGTGATGGGACAGTGTTGAAGGAGATTCACCATGTGTCTGACACCGGGAGAGTGTGATGGTACCGTGTTGAGGAATAATCTCTCTGTGTCTGACCACGGAAGAGTTTGATGAGACCTTGTAGAGGAATAATGACATTGTGTCTGACACCGGGATTGTTTGATGGTACCGTGTAGAGGAATAATCTCTCTGTGTCTGACCCCGGGAGAGTGTGATGGGACGGTGTGGAGGGAGATTCACTCTGTGTCTGACCCCGGGAGTGTTTGATCGGACCGTGTAGAGGAATAATCCCTCTGTGTCTGACCCTGGGAGTGTGTGATTGGACTGTGTGGAGGGAGATTCACCCTGTGTCTGACCCCGGGAGTGTTTGATGGAACCATGTAGAGGAATAATCACTCTGTGTTTGACCACGGGAGTGTGTGATGGGACGGTGTGGAGGGAGATTCAGTCTGTGTCTGACCCAGGGAGTGTTTGATGGGACCGTGTAGAGGAATAATCACACTGTGTCTGACCACGGGAGTGGGTGATGGGACGGTGTGGAGGGAGATTCACTCTGTGTCTGACCACGGGAGTGTTTGATTGGACCGTGTAGAGGAAGAATCGCTCTGTGTCTGACCACGGAAGAGTTTGATGAGACCGGGTAGAGGAATAACGACTCTGTGTCTGACACCGGTATTGTTTGATGGGCGGTGTAGAGGAATAATCACTCTGTGGCTGACCCCGGGAGTGTTTGATGGGACCGGGTAGAGGAATAATGACTTTGTGTCTGACACCGGGATTGTTTGATGGGACCGTGTAGAGGAATAATCCCTCTGTGTCTGACCCTGGGAGTGTGTGATGGGACTGTGTGGAGGGAGATTCACCCTGTGTCTGACCCCGGGAGTGTTTGATGGAACCATGTAGAGGAATAATCACTCTGTGTTTGACCACGGGAGTGTGTGATGGGACGGTGTGGAGGGAGATTCAGTCTATGTCTGACCCCGGGAGTGTTTGATGGGACCGTGTAGAGGAATAATCACACTGTGTCTGACCACGGGAGTGTGTGATGGGATGGTGTGGAGGGAGATTCACTCTGTGTCTGACCCCGGGACTGGTTGATGGGACCGTGTAGAGGAATAATCACTGTGTGTCTGACCCCGGCAGAGTGTGATGGGACAGTGTTGAAGGAGATTCACCCTGTGTCTGACACCGGGAGAGTGTGATGGTACCGTGTAGAGGAATAATCCCTCTGTGTCTGACCCTGGGAGTGTGTGATCGGACTGTGTGGAGGGAGATTCACACTGTGTCTGACCCCGGAAGTGTTTGATGGAACAATGTAGAGGAATAATCCCTGTGTGTCTGACCCTGGGAGTGTGTGATGGGACTATGTGGAGGGAGATTCACCCTGTGTCTGACCCCGGGAGTGTTTGATGGAACCATGTAGAGGAATAATCACTCCGTGTTTGACCACGGGAGTGTGTGATGGGACGGTGTGGAGGGAGATTCAGTCTGTGTCTGACCCCGGGAGTGTTTGATGGGACCGTGTAGAGGAATAATCACACTGTGTCTGACCACGGGAGTGTGTGATGGGACCGGGTAGAGGAATAATCTCTCTGTGTCTGACCCGGGGAGTGTTTGATGGTACCGTGTAGAGGAATAATCACTCTGTGTCTGATCCCGGGAGTGTGTGATGGGACGGTGTGGAGGGAGATTCACTCTGTGTCTGACCCCGGGAGTGTTTGATTGGACCGTGTAGAGGAATAATCGCTCTGTGTCTGACCACGGAAGAGTTTGATGAGACCGGGCAGAGGAATAATGACTCTGTGTCTGACACCGGGATTGTTTGATGGGCGGTGTAGAGGAATAATCACTCTGTGGCTGACCCCGGGAGTGTTTGATGGGACCGGGTAGAGGAATAATCTCTCTGTGTCTGACCCCGGGAGTGTTTGATGGTACCGTGTAGAGGAATAATCTCTCTGTGTCTGACCACGGAAGAGTTTGATGAGACCTTGTAGAGGAATAATGACTTTGTGTCTGACACCGGGATTGTTTGATGGGACCGTGTAGAGGAATAATCCCTCTGTGTCTGACCCTGGGAGTGTGTGATGGGACTGTGTGGAGGGAGATTCACCCTGTGTCTGACCCCGGGAGTGTTTGATGGAACCATGTAGAGGAATAATCACTCTGTGTTTGACCACGGGAGTGTGTGATGGGACGGTGTGGAGGGAGATTCAGTCTGTGTCTGACCCCGGGAGTGTTTAATGGGACCGTGTAGAGGAATAATCACACTGTGTCTGACCACGGGAGTGTGTGATGGGACGGTGTGGAGGGAGATTCACTCTGTGTCTGACCCCGGGACTGTTTGATGGGACCGTGTAGAGGAATAATCACAGTGTGTCTGACCCCGGCAGAGTGTGATGGGACAGTGTTGAAGGAGATTCACCCTGTGTCTGACACCGGGAGAGTGTGATGGTACCGTGTAGAGGAGTAATCACTCTGTGTCTGACCACGGAAGAGTTTGATGAGACCTTGTAGAGGAATAATGACTCTGTGTCTGACCCCGGGAGTGTTTGATGGGACGGTGTGGAGGGAGATTCACTCTGTGTCTGACCCCGGGAGTGTTTGATGGGACCGTGTAGAGGAATAATCCCTCTGTGTCTGACCCTGGGAGTGTGTGATCGGACTGTGTGGAGGGAGATTCACACTGTGTCTGACCCCGGGAGTGTTTGATGGAACCATGTAGAGGAATAATCACTGTGTGTCTGACCCCGGCAGAGTGTGATGGGACAGTGTTGAAGGAGATTCACCCTGTGTCTGACACCGGGAGAGTTTGATGAGACCGTGTAGAGGAATAATGACATTGTGTCTGACACCGGGATTGTTTGATGGTACCGTGTAGAGGAATAATATCTCTGTGTCTGACCCCGGGAGAGTGTGATGGGATGGTGTGGAGGGAGATTCACTCTGTGTCTGACCCCGGGAGTGTTTGATCGGACCGTGTAGAGGAATAATCCCTCTGTGTCTGACCCTGGGAGTGTGTGATGGGACTGTGTGGAGGGAGATTCACCCTGTGTCTGACCCCGGGAGTGTTTGATGGAACCATGTAGAGGAATAATCACTCTGTGTTTGACCACGGGAGTGTGTGATGGGACGGTGTGGAGGGAGATTCAGTCTGTGTCTGACCCAGGGAGTGTTTGATGGGTCCGTGTAGAGGAATAATCACACTGTGTCTGACCCTGGGAGTGTTTGATCGGACCGTGTAGAGGAATAATCCCTCTGTGTCTGACCCTGGGAGTGTGTGATGGGACTGTGTGGAGGGAGATTCACCCTGTGTCTGACCCCGGGAGTGTTTGATGGAACCATGTAGAGGAATAATCACTCTGTGTTTGACCACGGGAGTGTGTGATGGGACGGTGTGGAGGGAGATTCAGTCTGTGTCTGACCCAGGGAGTGTTTGATGGGACCGTTTAGAGGAATAATCACACTGTGTCTGACCACGGGAGTGGGTGATGGGACGGTGTGGAGGGAGATTCACTCTGTGTCTGACCACGGGAGTGTTTGATTGGACCGTGTAGAGGAAGAATCGCTCTGTGTCTGACCACGGAAGAGTTTGATGAGACCGGGTAGAGGAATAACGACTCTGTGTCTGACACCGGGATTGTTTGATGGGCGGTGTAGAGGAATAATCACTCTGTGGCTGACCCCGGGAGTGTTTGATGGGACCGGGTAGAGGAATAATGACTTTGTGTCTGACACCGGGATTGTTTGATGGGACCGTGTAGAGGAATAATCCCTCTGTGTCTGACCCTGGGAGTGTGTGATGGGACTGTGTGGAGGGAGATTCACCCTGTGTCTGACCCCGGGAGTGTTTGATGGAACCATGTAGAGGAATAATCACTCTGTGTTTGACCACGGGAGTGTGTGATGGGACGGTGTGGAGGGAGATTCAGTCTATGTCTGACCCCGTGAGTGTTTGATGGGACCGTGTAGAGGAATAATCACACTGTGTCTGACCACGGGAGTGTGTGATGGGATGGTGTGGAGGGAGATTCACTCTGTGTCTGACCCCGGGACTGGTTGATGGGACCGTGTAGAGGAATAATCACTGTGTGTCTGACCCCGGCAGAGTGTGATGGGACAGTGTTGAAGGAGATTCACCCTGTGTCTGACACCGGAAGTGTTTGATGGAACAATGTAGAGGAATAATCCCTGTGTGTCTGACCCTGGGAGTGTGTGATGGGACTATGTGGAGGGAGATTCACCCTGTGTCTGACCCCGGGAGTGTTTGATGGAACCATGTAGAGGAATAATCACTCCGTGTTTGACCACGGGAGTGTGTGATGGGACGGTGTGGAGGGAGATTCAGTCTGTGTCTGACCCCGGGAGTGTTTGATGGGACCGTGTAGAGGAATAATCACACTGCGTCTGACCACGGGAGTGTGTGATGGGACCGGGTAGAGGAATAATCTCTCTGTGTCTGACCCGGGGAGTGTTTGATGGTACCGTGTAGAGGAATAATCACTCTGTGTCTGATCCCGGGAGTGTGTGATGGGACGGTGTGGAGGGAGATTCACTCTGTGTCTGACCCCGGGAGTGTTTGATTGGACCGTGTAGAGGAATAATCGCTCTGTGTCTGACCACGGAAGAGTTTGATGAGACCGGGCAGAGGAATAATGACTCTGTGTCTGACACCGGGATTGTTTGATGGGCGGTGTAGAGGAATAATCACTCTGTGGCTGACCCCGGGAGTGTTTGATGGGACCGGGTAGAGGAATAATCTCTCTGTGTCTGACCCCGGGAGTGTTTGATGGTACCGTGTAGAGGAATAATCTCTCTGTGTCTGACCACGGAAGAGTTTGATGAGACCTTGTAGAGGAATAATGACTTTGTGTCTGACACCGGGATTGTTTGATGGGACCGTGTAGAGGAATAATCCCTCTGTGTCTGACCCTGGGAGTGTGTGATGGGACTGTGTGGAGGGAGATTCACCCTGTGTCTGACCCCGGGAGTGTTTGATGGAACCATGTAGAGGAATAATCACTCTGTGTTTGACCACGGGAGTGTGTGATGGGACGGTGTGGAGGGAGATTCAGTCTGTGTCTGACCCCGGGAGTGTTTAATGGGACCGTGTAGAGGAATAATCACACTGTGTCTGACCACGGGAGTGTGTGATGGGACGGTGTGGAGGGAGATTCACTCTGTGTCTGACCCCGGGACTGTTTGATGGGACCGTGTAGAGGAATAATCACAGTGTGTCTGACCCCGGCAGAGTGTGATGGGACAGTGTTGAAGGAGATTCACCCTGTGTCTGACACCGGGAGAGTGTGATGGTACCGTGTAGAGGAGTAATCACTCTGTGTCTGACCACGGAAGAGTTTGATGAGACCTTGTAGAGGAATAATGACTCTGTGTCTGACCCCGGGAGTGTTTGATGGGACGGTGTGGAGGGAGATTCACTCTGTGTCTGACCCCGGGAGTGTTTGATGGGACCGTGTAGAGGAATAATCCCTCTGTGTCTGACCCTGGGAGTGTGTGATCGGACTGTGTGGAGGGAGATTCACACTGTGTCTGACCCCGGGAGTGTTTGATGGAACCATGTAGAGGAATAATCACTGTGTGTCTGACCCCGGCAGAGTGTGATGGGACAGTGTTGAAGGAGATTCACCCTGTGTCTGACACCGGGAGAGTTTGATGAGACCGTGTAGAGGAATAATGACATTGTGTCTGACACCGGGATTGTTTGATGGTAACGTGTAGAGGAATAATCTCTCTGTGTCTGACCGCGGGAGAGTGTGATGGGATGGTGTGGAGGGAGATTCACTCTGTGTCTGACCCCGGGAGTGTTTGATCGGACCGTGTAGAGGAATAATCCCTCTGTGTCTGACCCTGGGAGTGTGTGATGGGACTGTGTGGAGGGAGATTCACCCTGTGTCTGACCCCGGGAGTGTTTGATGGAACCATGTAGAGGAATAATCACTCTGTGTTTGACCACGGGAGTGTGTGATGGGACGGTGTGGAGGGAGATTCAGTCTGTGTCTGACCCAGGGAGTGTTTGATGGGTCCGTGTAGAGGAATAATCACACTGTGTCTGACCACGGGAGTGTGTGATGGGACGGTGTGGAGGGAGATTCACTCTGTGTCTGACCACGGGAGTGTTTGATTGGACCGTGTAGAGGAAGAATCGCTCTGTGTCTGACCACGGAAGAGTTTGATGAGACCGGGTAGAGGAATAACGACTTTGTGTCTGACACCGGGATTGTTTGATGGGACCGTGTAGAGGAATAATCCCTCTGTGTCTGACCCTGGGAGTGTGTGATGGGACTGTGTGGAGGGAGATTGACCCTGTGTCTGACCCCGGGAGTGTTTGATGGAACCATGTAGAGGAATAATCACTCTGTGTTTGACCACGGGAGTGTGTGATGGGACGGTGTGGAGTGAGATTCAGTCTATGTCTGACCCCGGGAGTGTTTGATGGGACCGTGTAGAGGAATAATCACACTGTGTCTGACCACGGGAGTGTGTGATGGGATGGTGTGGAGGGAGATTCACTCTGTGTCTGACCCCGGGACTGGTTGATGGGACCGTGTAGAGGAATAATCACTGTGTGTCTGACCCCGGCAGAGTGTGATGGGACAGTGTTGAAGGAGATTCACCCTGTGTCTGACACCGGGAGAGTGTGATGGTACCGTGTAGAGGAATAATCCCTCTGTGTCTGACCCTGGGAGTGTGTGATCGGACTGTGTTGAGGGGAGATTCACACTGTGTCTGACCCCGGAAGTGTTTGATGGAACAATGTAGAGGAATAACTCCCTGTGTGTCTGACCCTGGGAGTGTGTGATGGAACCATGTAGAGGAATAATCACTCCGTGTTTGACCACGGGAGTGTGTGATGGGACGGTGTGGAGGGAGATTCAGTCAATGTCTGACCCCGGGAGTGTTTGATGGGACCGTGTCGAGGAATAATCACACTGTGTCTGACCACGGGAGTGTGTGATGGGACCGGGTAGAGGAATAATCTCTCTGTGTCTGACCCGGGGAGTGTTTGATGGTACCGTGTAGAGGAATAATCTCTCTGTGTCTGACCCCGGGAGTGTTTGATTCGACCGTGTAGATCAATAATCACTCTGTGTCTGATCCCGGGAGTGTGTGATGGGACGGTGTAGAGGGAGATTCACTCTGTGTCTGACCCCGGGAGTGTTTGATTGGACCGTGTAGAGGAATAATCGCTCTGTGTCTGACCACGGAAGAGTTTGATGAGACCGGGTAGAGGAATAATGACCCTGTGTCTGACACCGGGATTGTTTGATGGGCGGTGTAGAGGAATAATCACTCTGTGGCTGACCACGGGAGTGTTTGATGGGACCGGGTAGAGGAATAATCTCTCTGTGTCTGACCCCGGGAGTGTTTGATGGTACCGTGTAGAGGAATAATCTCTCTGTGTCTGACCACGGAAGAGTTTGATGAGACCTTGTAGAGGAATAATGACTTTGTCTCTGACACCGGGATTGTTTGATGGGACCGTGTAGAGGAATAATCCCTCTGTGTCTGACCCTGGGAGTGTGTGATGGGACTGTGTGGAGGGAGATTCACCCTGTGTCTGACCCCGGGAGTGTTTGATGGAACCATGTAGAGGAATAATCACTCTGTGTTTGACCACGGGAGTGTGTGATGGGACGGTGTGGAGGGAGATTCAGTCTATGTCTGACCCCGTGAGTGTTTGATGGGACCGTGTAGAGGAATAATCACACTGTGTCTGACCACGGGAGTGTGTGATGGGATGGTGTGGAGGGAGATTCACTCTGTGTCTGACCCCGGGACTGGTTGATGGGACCGTGTAGAGGAATAATCACTGTGTGTCTGACCCCGGCAGAGTGTGATGGGACAGTGTTGAAGGAGATTCACCCTGTGTCTGACACCGGGAGAGTGTGATGGTACCGTGTAGAGGAATAATCCCTGTGTGTCTGACCCTGGGAGTGTGTGATGGGACTATGTGGAGGGAGATTCACCCTGTGTCTGACCCCGGGAGTGTTTGATGGAACCATGTAGAGGAATAATCACTCCGTGTTTGACCACGGGAGTGTGTGATGGGACGGTGTGGAGGGAGATTCAGTCTGTGTCTGACCCCGGGAGTGTTTGATGGGACCGTGTAGAGGAATAATCACACTGCGTCTGACCACGGGAGTGTGTGATGGGACCGGGTAGAGGAATAATCTCTCTGTGTCTGACCCGGGGAGTGTTTGATGGTACCGTGTAGAGGAATAATCACTCTGTGTCTGATCCCGGGAGTGTGTGATGGGACGGTGTGGAGGGAGATTCACTCTGTGTCTGACCCCGGGAGTGTTTGATTGGACCGTGTAGAGGAATAATCGCTCTGTGTCTGACCACGGAAGAGTTTGATGAGACCGGGCAGAGGAATAATGACTCTGTGTCTGACACCGGGATTGTTTGATGGGCGGTGTAGAGGAATAATCACTCTGTGGCTGACCCCGGGAGTGTTTGATGGGACCGGGTAGAGGAATAATCTCTCTGTGTCTGACCCCGGGAGTGTTTGATGGTACCGTGTAGAGGAATAATCTCTCTGTGTCTGACCACGGAAGAGTTTGATGAGACCTTGTAGAGGAATAATGACTTTGTGTCTGACACCGGGATTGTTTGATGGGACCGTGTAGAGGAATAATCCCTCTGTGTCTGACCCTGGGAGTGTGTGATGGGACTGTGTGGAGGGAGATTCACCCTGTGTCTGACCCCGGGAGTGTTTGATGGAACCATGTAGAGGAATAATCACTCTGTGTTTGACCACGGGAGTGTGTGATGGGACGGTGTGGAGGGAGATTCAGTCTGTGTCTGACCCCGGGAGTGTTTAATGGGACCGTGTAGAGGAATAATCACACTGTGTCTGACCACGGGAGTGTGTGATGGGACGGTGTGGAGGGAGATTCACTCTGTGTCTGACCCCGGGACTGTTTGATGGGACCGTGTAGAGGAATAATCACAGTGTGTCTGACCCCGGCAGAGTGTGATGGGACAGTGTTGAAGGAGATTCACCCTGTGTCTGACACCGGGAGAGTGTGATGGTACCGTGTAGAGGAGTAATCACTCTGTGTCTGACCACGGAAGAGTTTGATGAGACCTTGTAGAGGAATAATGACTCTGTGTCTGACCCCGGGAGTGTTTGATGGGACGGTGTGGAGGGAGATTCACTCTGTGTCTGACCCCGGGAGTGTTTGATGGGACCGTGTAGAGGAATAATCCCTCTGTGTCTGACCCTGGGAGTGTGTGATCGGACTGTGTGGAGGGAGATTCACACTGTGTCTGACCCCGGGAGTGTTTGATGGAACCATGTAGAGGAATAATCACTGTGTGTCTGACCCCGGCAGAGTGTGATGGGACAGTGTTGAAGGAGATTCACCCTGTGTCTGACACCGGGAGAGTTTGATGAGACCGTGTAGAGGAATAATGACATTGTGTCTGACACCGGGATTGTTTGATGGTAACGTGTAGAGGAATAATCTCTCTGTGTCTGACCCCGGGAGAGTGTGATGGGATGGTGTGGAGGGAGATTCACTCTGTGTCTGACCCCGGGAGTGTTTGATCGGACCGTGTAGAGGAATAATCCCTCTGTGTCTGACCCTGGGAGTGTGTGATGGGACTGTGTGGAGGGAGATTCACCCTGTGTCTGACCCCGGGAGTGTTTGATGGAACCATGTAGAGGAATAATCACTCTGTGTTTGACCACGGGAGTGTGTGATGGGACGGTGTGGAGGGAGATTCAGTCTGTGTCTGACCCAGGGAGTGTTTGATGGGTCCGTGTAGAGGAATAATCACACTGTGTCTGACCACGGGAGTGTGTGATGGGACGGTGTGGAGGGAGATTCACTCTGTGTCTGACCACGGGAGTGTTTGATTGGACCGTGTAGAGGAAGAATCGCTCTGTGTCTGACCACGGAAGAGTTTGATGAGACCGGGTAGAGGAATAACGACTTTGTGTCTGACACCGGGATTGTTTGATGGGACCGTGTAGAGGAATAATCCCTCTGTGTCTGACCCTGGGAGTGTGTGATGGGACTGTGTGGAGGGAGATTCACCCTGTGTCTGACCCCGGGAGTGTTTGATGGAACCATGTAGAGGAATAATCACTCTGTGTTTGACCACGGGAGTGTGTGATGGGACGGTGTGGAGTGAGATTCAGTCTATGTCTGACCCCGGGAGTGTTTGATGGGACCGTGTAGAGGAATAATCACACTGTGTCTGACCACGGGAGTGTGTGATGGGATGGTGTGGAGGGAGATTCACTCTGTGTCTGACCCCGGGACTGGTTGATGGGACCGTGTAGAGGAATAATCACTGTGTGTCTGACCCCGGCAGAGTGTGATGGGACAGTGTTGAAGGAGATTCACCCTGTGTCTGACACCGGGAGAGTGTGATGGTACCGTGTAGAGGAATAATCCCTCTGTGTCTGACCCTGGGAGTGTGTGATCGGACTGTGTTGAGGGGAGATTCACACTGTGTCTGACCCCGGAAGTGTTTGATGGAACAATGTAGAGGAATAACTCCCTGTGTGTCTGACCCTGGGAGTGTGTGATGGAACCATGTAGAGGAATAATCACTCCGTGTTTGACCACGGGAGTGTGTGATGGGACGGTGTGGAGGGAGATTCAGTCAATGTCTGACCCCGGGAGTGTTTGATTCGACCGTGTAGATCAATAATCACTCTGTGTCTGATCCCGGGAGTGTGTGATGGGACGGTGTAGAGGGAGATTCACTCTGTGTCTGACCCCGGGAGTGTTTGATTGGACCGTGTAGAGGAATAATCGCTCTGTGTCTGACCACGGAAGAGTTTGATGAGACCGGGTAGAGGAATAATGACCCTGTGTCTGACACCGGGATTGTTTGATGGGCGGTGTAGAGGAATAATCACTCTGTGGCTGACCACGGGAGTGTTTGATGGGACCGGGTAGAGGAATAATCTCTCTGTGTCTGACCCCGGGAGTGTTTGATGGTACCGTGTAGAGGAATAATCTCTCTGTGTCTGACCACGGAAGAGTTTGATGAGACCTTGTAGAGGAATAATGACTTTGTCTCTGACACCGGGATTGTTTGATGGGACCGTGTAGAGGAATAATCCCTCTGTGTCTGACCCTGGGAGTGTGTGATGGGACTGTGTGGAGGGAGATTCACCCTGTGTCTGACCCCGGGAGTGTTTGATGGAACCATGTAGAGGAATAATCGCTCTGTGTTTGACCACGGGAGTGTGTGATGGGACGGTGTGGAGGGAGATTCAGTCTGTGTCTGAGCCCGGGAGTGTTTGATGGGACCGTGTAGAGGAATAATCACTGTGTGTCTGACCCCGGCAGAGTGTGATGGGACAGTGTTGAAGGAGATTCACCCTGTGTCTGACACCGGGAGAGTGTGATGGTACCGTGTAGAGGAGTAATCACTCTGTGTCTGACCACGGAAGAGTTTGATGAGACCTTGTAGAGGAATAATGACTCTGTGTCTGACCCCGGGAGTGTTTGATGGGACGGTGTGGAGGGAGATTCACTCTGTGTCTGACCCCGGGAGTGTTTGATGGGACCGTGTAGAGGAATAATCCCTCTGTGTCTGACCCTGGGAGTGTGTGATCGGACTGTGTGGAGGGAGATTCACACTGTGTCTGACCCCGGGAGTGTTTGATGGAACCATGTAGAGGAATAATCACTGTGTGTCTGACCCCGGCAGAGTGTGATGGGACAGTGTTGAAGGAGATTCACCCTGTGTCTGACACCGGGAGAGTTTGATGAGACCGTGTAGAGGAATAATGACATTGTGTCTGACACCGGGATTGTTTGATGGTAACGTGTAGAGGAATAATCTCTCTGTGTCTGACCCCGGGAGAGTGTGATGGGATGGTGTGGAGGGAGATTCACTCTGTGTCTGACCCCGGGAGTGTTTGATCGGACCGTGTAGAGGAATAATCCCTCTGTGTCTGACCCTGGGAGTGTGTGATGGGACTGTGTGGAGGGAGATTCACCCTGTGTCTGACCCCGGGAGTGTTTGATGGAACCATGTAGAGGAATAATCACTCTGTGTTTGACCACGGGAGTGTGTGATGGGACGGTGTGGAGGGAGATTCAGTCTGTGTCTGACCCAGGGAGTGTTTGATGGGTCCGTGTAGAGGAATAATCACACTGTGTCTGACCACGGGAGTGTGTGATGGGACGGTGTGGAGGGAGATTCACTCTGTGTCTGACCACGGGAGTGTTTGATTGGACCGTGTAGAGGAAGAATCGCTCTGTGTCAGACCACGGAAGAGTTTGATGAGACCTTGTAGAGGAATAATGACTCTGTGTCTGACACCGGGATTTTTTGATGGGACCGTGTAGAGTAATAATCTCTCTGTGTCTGACCCCGGGAGTGTGTGATGGGACGGTGTGGAGGGAGATTCACTCTGTGTCTGACACCGGGAGTGTTTGATGGGACCGTGTAGAGGAATAATCCCTCTGTGTCTGACCCTGGGAGTGTGTGATCGGACTGTGTGGAGGGAGATTCACACTGTGTCTGACCCCGGAAGTGTTTGATGGAACAATGTAGAGGAATAATCCCTGTGTGTCTGACCCTGGGAGTGTGTGATGGGACTATGTGGAGGGAGATCACCCTGTGTCTGACCCCGGGAGTGTTTGATGGAACTATGTAGAGGAATAATGACTCTGTGTCTGACACCGGGATTTTTTGATGGGACCGTGTAGAGTAATAATCTCTCTGTGTCTGACCCCGGGAGTGTGTGATGGGACGGTGTGGAGGGAGATTCTGTCTGTGTCTGACCACGGGAGTGTTTGATTGGACCGTGTAGAGGAATAATCGCTCTGAGTCTGACCACGGAAGAGTTTGATGAGACCGGGTAGAGGAATAATGACTCTGTGTCTGACACCGGGATTGTTTGATGGGCGCTGTAGAGGAATAATCACTCTGTGGCTGACCCCGGGAGTGTTTGATGGGACCGGGTAGAGGAATAATGACTTTGTGTCTGACACCGGGATTTTTTGATGGGACCGTGTAGAGTAATAATCTCTCTGTGTCTGACCACGGGAGTGGGTGATGGGACGGTGTGGAGGGAGATTCACTCTGTGTCTGACCACGGGAGTGTTTGATTGGACCGTGTAGAGGAATAATCGCTCTGAGTCTGACCACGGAAGAGTTTGATGAGACCGGGTAGAGGAATAATGACTCTGTGTCTGACACCGGGATTGTTTTAATGGGCGCTGTAGAGGAATAATCACTCTGTGGCTGACCCCGGGAGTGTTTGATGGGACCGGGTAGAGGAATAATGACTTTGTGTCTGACACCGGGATTGTTTGATGGGACCTTGTAGAGGAATAATCCCTCTGTGTCTGACCTTGGGAGTGTTTGACTGCACCGTGTAGAGAAATAATCACACTGTGTCTGACCACGGGAGTGTGTGATGGGACCGGGTAGAGGAATGATCACACTGTGTCTGACCACGGGAGTGTGTGATGGGACCGTGTAGAGTAATAATCTCTCTGTGTCTGACCCCGGGAGTGTGTGATGGGACGGTGTGGAGGGAGATTCACTCTGTGTCTGACACCGGGAGTGTTTGATGGGACCGTGTAGAGGAATAATCCCTCTGTGTCTGACCCTGGGAGTGTGTGATCGGACTGTGTGGAGGGAGATTCACACTGTGTCTGACACCGGAAGTGTTTGATGGAACAATGTAGAGGAATAATCCCTGTGTGTCTGACCCTGGGAGTGTGTGATGGGACGATGTGGAGGGAGATTCACCCTGTGTCTGACCCCGTGAGTGTTTGATGGAACCATGTAGAGGAATAATGACTCTGTGTCTGACACCGGGATTTTTTGATGGGACCGTGTAGAGTAATAATCTCTCTGTGTCTGACCCCGGGAGTTTGTGATGGGACGGTGTGGAGGGAGATTCTCTCTCTGTCTGACCCAGGGAGTGTTTGATGGGACCGTGTAGAGGAATAATCACACTGTGTCTGACCACGGGAGTGGGTGATGGGACGGTGTGGAGGGAGATTCACTCTGTGTCTGACCACGGGAGTGTTTGATTGGACCGTGTAGAGGAATAATCGCTCTGTGTCTGACCACGGAAGAGTTTGATGAGACCGGGTAGAGGAATAATGACTCTGTGTCTGACACCGGGATTGTTTGATGGGCGGTGTAGAGGAATAATCGCTCTGTGGCTGACCCCGGGAGTGTTTGATGGGACCGGGTAGAGGAATAATGACTTTGTGTCTGACACCGGGATTGTTTGATGGGACCGTGTAGAGGAATAATCCCTCTGTGTCTGACCTTGGGAGTGTTTGACTGCACCGTGTAGAGGAATAATCACACTGTGTCTGACCACGGGAGTGTGTGATGGGACCGGGTAGAGGAATGATCACACTGTGTCTGACCACGGGAGTGTGTGATGGGACCGGGTAGAGGAATAATCTCTCTGTGTCTGACCCGGGGAGTGTTTGATGGTACCGTGTAGAGGAATAATCTCTCTGTGTCTGACCCCGGGAGTGTTTGATTGGACCGTGTAGATCAATAATCACTCTGTGTCTGATCCCGGGAGTGTGTGATGGGACGTTGTAGAGGGAGATTCACTCTGTGTCTGACCCCGGGAGTGTTTGATTGGACCGGGTAGAGGAATAATCGCTCTGTGTCTGACCACGGAAGAGTTTGATGAGACCGGGTAGAGGAATAATGACTCTGTGTCTGACACCGGGATTGTTTGATGGGCGGTGTAGAGGAATAATCACTCTGTGGCTGACCCCGGGAGTGTTTGATGGGACCGGGTAGAGGAATAATCTCTCCGTGTCTGACCCCGGGATTGTTTGATGGTACCGTGTAGAGGAATAATCTCTCTGTGTCTGACCACGGAAGAGTTTGATGAGACCTTGTAGAGGAATAATGACTTTGTGTCTGACACCGGGATTGTTTGATGGGACCGTGTAGAGGAATAATCCCTCTGTGTCTGACCCTGGGAGTGTGTGATGGGACTGTGTGGAGGGAGATTCACCCTGTGTCTGACCCCGGGAGTGTTTGATGGAACCATGTAGAGGAATAATCACTCTGTGTTTGACCACGGGAGTGTGTGATGGGACGGTGTGGAGGGAGATTCAGTCTGTGTCTGACCCCGGGAGTGTTTGATGGGACCGTGTAGAGGAATAACCACACTGTGTCTGACCACGGGAGTGTGTGATGGGACGGTGTGGAGGGACATTCACTCTGTGTCTGACCCCGGGAGTGTTTGATGGAACAATGTAGAGGAATAATCCCTGTGTGTCTGACACCGGGAGAGTGTGATGGTACCGTGTAGAGGAATAATCACTCTGTGTCTGACCACGGAAGAGTTTGATGAGACCTTGTAGAGGAATAATGACTCTGTGTCTGACACCGGGATTTTTTGATGGGACCGTGTAGAGTAATAATCTCTCTGTGTCTGACCCCGGGAGTGTGTGATGGGACGGTGTGGAGGGAGATTCACTCTGTGTCTGACCCCGGGAGTGTTTGATGGGACCGTGTAGAGGAATAATCCCTCTGTGTCTGACCCTGGGAGTGTGTGATCGGACTGTGTGGAGGGAGATTCACACTGTGTCTGACCCCGGAAGTGTTTGATGGAACAATGTAGAGGAATAATCCCTGTGTGTCTGACCCTGGGAGTGTGTGATGGGACTATGTGGAGGGAGATTCACCCTGTGTCTGACCCCGGGAGTGTTTGATGGAACCATGTAGAGGAATAATGACTCTGTGTCTGACACCGGGATTTTTTGATGGGACCGTGTAGAGGAATAATCACACTGTGTCTGACCACGGGAGTGGGTGATGGGACGGTGTGGAGGGAGATTCACTCTGTGTCTGACCACGGGAGTGTTTGATTGGACCGTGTAGAGGAATAATCGCTCTGTGTCTGACCACGGAAGAGTTTGATGAGACCGGGTAGAGGAATAATGACTCTGTGTCTGACACCGGGATTGTTTGATGGGCGGTGTAGAGGAATAATCACTCTGTGGCTGACCCCGGGAGTGTTTGATGGGACCGGGTAGAGGAATAATGACATTGTGTCTGACACCGGGATTGTTTGATGGGACCGTGTAGAGGAATAATCCCTCTGTGTCTGACCCTGGGAGTGTGTGATGGGACTGTGTGGAGGAAGATTCAACCTGTGTCTGACCCCGGGAGTGTTTGATGGGACCGTGTAGAGGAATAATCACACTGTGTCTGACCACGGGAGTGTGTGATGGGATGGTGTGGAGGGAGATTCACTCTGTGTCTGACCCCGGGACTGGTTGATGGGACCGTGTAGAGGAATAATCACTGTGTGTCTGACCCCGGCAGAGTGTGATGGGACAGTGTTGAAGGAGATTCACCCTGTGTCTGACACCGGGAGAGTGTGATGGTACCGTGTAGAGGAATAATCACTCTGTGTCTGACCACGGAAGAGTTTGATGAGACCTTGTAGAGGAATAATGACTCTGTGTCTGACACCGGGATTTTTTGATGGGACCGTGTAGAGTAATAATCTCTCTGTGTCTGACCCCGGGAGTGTGTGATGGGACGGTGTGGAGGGAGATTCACTCTGTGTCTGACCCCGGGAGAGTGTGATGGTACCGTGTAGAGGAATAATCACTCTGTGTCTGACCCCGGAAGTGTTTGATGGAACAATGTAGAGGAATAATCCCTGTGTGTCTGACCCTGGGAGTGTGTGATGGGACTATGTGAAGGGAGATTCACCCTGTGTCTGACCCCGGGAGTGTTGATGGAACCAAGTAGACGAATAATCACTCCGTGTTTGACCACGGGAGTGTATGATGGGACGGTGTGGAGGGAGATTCAGTCTGTGTCTGACCCCGGGAGTGTTTGATGGGACCGTGTAGAGGAATAATCACACTGTGTCTGACCACGGGAGTGTGTGATGGGACCGGGTAGAGGAATAATCTCTCTGTGTCTGACCCCGGGAGTGTTTGATTGGACCGTGAAGATCAATAATCACTCTGTGTCTGATCCCGGGAGGTGTGATGGGACGGTGTGGAGGGAGATTCACTCTGTGTCTGACCCCGGGAGTGTTTGATTGGACCGTGTAGAGGAATAATCGCTCTGTGTCTGACCACGGAAGTGTTTGATGAGACCGGGTAGAGGAATAATGACTCTGTGTCTGACACCGGGATTGTTTGATGGGCGGTGTAGAGGAATAATCACTCTGTGGCTGACCCCGGGAGTGTCTGATGGTACCGTGTAGAGGAATAATCTCTCTGTGTCTGACCACGGAAGAGTTTGATGAGACCTTGTAGAGGAATAATGACTTTGTGTCTGACACAGGGATTGTTTGATGGGACCGTGTAGAGGAATAATCCCTCTGTGTCTGACCCTTGGAGTGTGTGATGGGACTGTGTGGAGGGAGATTCACCCTGTGTCTGACCCCGGGAGTGTTTGATGGAACCATGTAGAGGAATAATCACTCTGTGTTTGACCACGGGAGTGTGTGATGGGACGGTGTGGAGGGAGATTCAGACTGTGTCTGACCCCTGGAGTGTTTGATGGGACCGTGTAGAGGAATAACCACACTGTCTGACCACGGGAGTGTGTGATGGGACGGTGTGGAGGGACATTCACTCTGTGTCTGACCCCGGGACTGTTTGATGGGACCGTGTAGAGGAATAATCACTGTGTGTCTGACCCCGGCAGAGTTTGATGGGACAGTGTTGAAGGAGATTCACCCTGTGTCTGACACCGGGAGAGTGTGATGGTACAGTGTAGAGGAATAATCACTCTGTGTCTGACCACGGAAGAGTTTGATGAGACCTTGTAGAGGAATAATCTCTCTGTGTCTGACCCCGGGAGTGTGTGATGGGACGGTGTGGAGGGAGTTTCACTCTGTGTCTGACCCCGGGAGTGTTTGATGGGACCGTGTAGAGGAATAATCCCTCTGTGTCTGACCCTGGGAGTGTGTGATCGGACTGTGTGGAGGGAGATTCACACTGTGTCTGACCCCGGAAGTGTATGATGGAACAATGTACAGGAATAATCCCTGTGTGTCTGACCGTGGGAGTGTGTGATGGGACTATGTGGAGGGAGATTCACCCTGTGTCTGACCCCGGGAGTGTTTGATGGAACCATGTAGAGGAATAATCACTCCGTGTTTGACCACGGGAGTTTGTGATGGGACGGTGTGGAGGGAGATTCAGTCTGTGTCTGACCCCGGGAGTGTTTGATGGGACCGTGTAGAGGAATAATCACACTGTGTCTGACCACGGGAGTGTGTGATGGGACCGGGTAGAGGAATAATCTCTCTGTGTCTGACCCGGGGAGTGTTTGATGGTACCGTGTAGAGGAATAATCACGCTGTGTCTGACCACCGGGAGAGTGTGATGCGTCGGTGTAGAGTATTAATCACTCTGTGTCCGACCACGGGAATGTGTGATGGGACGGTGTGGAGGGAGATTCAGTCTGTGTCTGACCCCGGGAGTGTTTAATTGGACAGTGTAGAGGAAAAATCACTCTGTGTCTGACCACGGGAGTGTGTGATGGGACCGTGTGGAGGGAGATTCACTCTGTGTCTGACCCCGGGAGAGTGTGATGGGCGGTGTAGAGGAATAATCACTCTGTGGCTGAACCCGGGAGAGTTTGATGGGGCCGCGTAGAGGAATAATCACTCTTTCTCTGACCCCGGGAATGTTTGCTGGGACCGTGTAGAGGAATAATCACTCTGTGTCTGACCCCGGGAGTGTGTGATGGGACGGCGTGGAGGGAGATTCACTCTGTGTCTGACCACGGGAGTGTTTGATGGGACCGTGTAGAGGAATAATCACTGTGTGTCTGACCCCGGCAGAGTGTGATGGGACAGTGTTGAAGGAGATTCACCCTGTGTCTGACACCGGGAGAGTGTGATGGTACCGTGTAGAGGAATAATCTCTCTGTGTCTGACCCCGGGAGAGTGTGATGGGACGGTGTGGAGGGAGATTCACTCTGTGTCTGACCCCGGGAGTGTTTGATGGGACCGTGTAGAGGAATAATCCCTCTGTGTCTGACCCTGGGAGTGTGTGATGGGACTGTGTGGAGGGAGATTCACCCTGTGTCTGACCCCGGGAGTGTTTGATGGAACCATGTAGAGGAATAATCACTCTGTGTTTGACCACGGGAGTGTGTGATGGGACGGTGTGGAGGGAGATTCACCCTGTGTCTGACCCCGGGAGTGTTTGATGGGACCGTGTAGAGGAATAATCACACTGTGTCTGACCACGGGAGTGTGTGATGGGACGCTGTGGAGGGAGATTCACTCTGTGTCTGTCCCCGGGACTGTTTGATGGGACCGTGTAGAGGGATAATCACTGTGTGTCTGACCCCGGCAGAGTGTGCTGGGACAGTGCTGAAGGAGATTCACACTGTGTCTGACACCGGGAGAGTGTGATGGTACCGTGTAGAGGAATAATCACTCTGTGTCTGACCACGGAAGAGTTTGATGAGACCTTGTAGAGGAATAATGACTCTGTGTCTGACACCGGGATTTTTTGATGGGACCGTGTAGAGTAATAATCTCTCTGTGTCTGACCCCGGGAGTGTTTGACGGTACCGTGTAGAGGAATAATCTCTCTGTGTCTGACCCCGGTAGTGTGTGATGGGACGGTATGGAGGGAGATTCACTCTGTGTCTGACCCCGGGAGTGTTTGATGGGACCGTGTAGAGGAATAATCCCTCTGTGTCTGACCCTGGGAGTGTGTGATGGGACTGTGTGGAGGGAGATTCACCCTGTGTCTGACCCCGGGAGTGTTTGATGGAACCATGTAGAGGAATAATCACTCTGTGTTTGACCACGGGAGTGTGTGATGGGACGGTGTGGAGGGAGATTCACCCTGTGTCTGACCCCGGGAGTGTTTGATGGGACCGTGTAGAGGAATAATCACACTGTGTCTGACCACGGGAGTGTGTGATGGGACGCTGTGGAGGGAGATTCACTCTGTGTCTGTCCCCGGGACTGTTTGATGGGACCGTGTAGAGGGATAATCACTGTGTGTCTGACCCCGGCAGAGTGTGCTGGGACAGTGTTGAAGGAGATTCACACTGTGTCTGACACCGGGAGAGTGTGATGGTACCGTGTAGAGGAATAATCACTCTGTGTCTGACCACGGAAGAGTTTGATGAGACCTTGTAGAGGAATAATGACTCTGTGTCTGACACCGGGATTTTTTGATGGGACCGTGTAGAGTAATAATCTCTCTGTGTCTGACCCCGGGAGTGTTTGACGGTACCGTGTAGAGGAATAATCTCTCTGTGTCTGACCCCGGTAGTGTGTGATGGGACGGTATGGAGGGAGATTCACTCTGTGTCTGACCCCGGGAGTGTTTGATGGGACCGTGTAGAGGAATAATCCCTCTGTGTCTGACCCTGGGAGTGTTTGATGGTACCGAGTACAGGAATAATCACTCTGTGTCTGACCACCGGGATCGTTTGATGGGACCGTGTAGAGGAATAATCACTCTGTGTCTGAACCCGAGAGAGTTTGATGGGGCCGCGTAGAGGAATAATCACTCTGTTTCTGAACCCGGGAATGTTTGATGGGACCGTGTAGAGGAATCATCACTCTGTGTCTGACCCCGGGAGTGTGTGATGGGACGGCGTAGAGGGAGATTCACTCTGTGTCTGACCCCGGGATCGTTTGTTGGGACCGTGTAGAGGAATAATCACTGTGTGTCTGACCCCGGCAGAGTGTGATGGGACAGTGTTGAAGGAGATTCACCCTGTGTCTGACACCGGGAGAATGCGATGGTACCGTGTAGAGGAATAATCACACTGTGTCTGACCACGGGAGTGTGTGATGGGACGGTGTGGAGGGAGATTCACTCTGTGTCTAACCCCGGGAGAGTTTGATGGGCGGTGTAGAGGAATAATCACTCTGTGTCTGAGCCGGGAGTGTGTGATGGGACAATTTGGAGGCAGATTCAGTCTGTGTCTGACCCCGGGAGTGATTGATGGGAACGTGTAGAGGAATAATCAGTCTGTGTCTGACCCTGGAGTGTGTGATGGGACGATTTGGAGGGAGATTCACTCTGTGTCTGACCCCGGGAGTGTTTGATGGGACTGTGTAGAGGAATAATCACTCTGTGTCTGACCACGGGAGTGTGTGATGGGACGGTGTGTAGGGAGATTCACTCTGTGTCTGACCCCGGGAGAGTGTGATGGGCGGTGTAAAGGAATAATCACTCTGTTTCTGACCCCGGGAGTGTGTGATGGGACCGTGTAGAGGAATAATCACACTGTGTCTGACCACGGGAGTCGTTGATTGGACGGTGTGAGGGAGATTCACACTGCGTCTGACCCCGGGATTTTTTGATGGGACCGTGTAGATGAATAATCACTCTGTGTCTGACCCTGGGAGTGTTTGATGGTACCGTGTAGAGGAATAATCACTCTGTGTCTGACCACCGGGATCGTTTGATGGGACTGTGTAGAGGAATAATCACTCTGTGTCTGACCCCGGGAGAGTTTGATGGGGCCGCGTAGAGGAATAATCACTCTTTTTCTGACCCTGGGAATGTTTGCTGGGACCGTTTAGAGGAATAATCACTCTGTGTCTGACCCCGGGAGTGTGTGATGGGACGGCGTGGAGGGAGATTCACTCTGAATCTGACACCGGGAGTGTTTGATGGGACCGTGTAGAGGAATAATCACTGTGTGTCTGACCCCGGCAGAGTGTGATGGGACAGTGTTGAAGGAGATTCACCATGTGTCTGACACCGGGAGAGTGTGATGGTACCGTGTTGAGGAATAATCTCTCTGTGTCTGACCACGGAAGAGTTTGATGAGACCTTGTAGAGGAATAATGACTTTGTGTCTGACACCGGGATTGTTTGATGGTACCGTGTAGAGGAATAATCTCTCTGTGTCTGACCACGGAAGAGTTTGATGAGACCTTGTAGAGGAATAATCTCTCTGTGTCTGACCCCGGGAGTGTGTGATGGGACGGTGTGGAGGGAGATTCACTCTGTGTCTGACCCCGGGAGTGTTTGATGGGACCGTGTAGAGGAATAATCCCTCTGTGTCTGACCCTGGGAGTGTGTGATCGGACTGTGTGGAGGGAGATTCACACTGTGTCTGACCCCGGAAGTGTATGATGGAACAATGTACAGGAATAATCCCTGTGTGTCTGACCGTGGGAGTGTGTGATGGGACTATGTGGAGGGAGATTCACCCTGTGTCTGACCCCGGGAGTGTTTGATGGAACCATGTAGAGGAATAATCACTCCGTGTTTGACCACGGGAGTTTGTGATGGGACGGTGTGGAGGGAGATTCAGTCTGTGTCTGACCCCGGGAGTGTTTGATGGGACCGTGTAGAGGAATAATCACACTGTGTCTGACCACGGGAGTGTGTGATGGGACGGTGTGGAGGGAGATTCACTCTGTGTCTGACCCCGGGAGTGTTTGACTGGACCGTGTAGAGGAATAATCCCTCTGTGTCTGACCCTGGGAGTGTGTGATGGGACTGTGTGGAGGGAGATTCACCCTGTGTCTGACCCCGGGAGTGTTTGATGGAACCATGTAGAGGAATAATCACTCTGTGTTTGACCACGGGAGTGTGTGATGGGACGGTGTGGAGGGAGATTCACCCTGTGTCTGACCCCGGGAGTGTTTGATGGGACCGTGTAGAGGAATAATCACACTGTGTCTGACCACGGGAGTGTGTGATGGGACGCTGTGGAGGGAGATTCACTCTGTGTCTGTCCCCGGGACTGTTTGATGGGACCGTGTAGAGGGATAATCACTGTGTGTCTGACCCCGGCAGAGTGTGCTGGGACAGTGTTGAAGGAGATTCACACTGTGTCTGACACCGGGAGAGTGTGATGGTACCGTGTAGAGGAATAATCACTCTGTGTCTGACCACGGAAGAGTTTGATGAGACCTTGTAGAGGAATAATGACTCTGTGTCTGACACCGGGATTTTTTGATGGGACCGTGTAGAGTAATAATCTCTCTGTGTCTGACCCCGGGAGTGTTTGACGGTACCGTGTAGAGGAATAATCTCTCTGTGTCTGACCCCGGTAGTGTGTGATGGGACGGTATGGAGGGAGATTCACTCTGTGTCTGACCCCGGGAGTGTTTGATGGGACCGTGTAGAGGAATAATCCCTCTGTGTCTGACCCTGGGAGTGTTTGATGGTACCGAGTACAGGAATAATCACTCTGTGTCTGACCACCGGGATCGTTTGATGGGACCGTGTAGAGGAATAATCACTCTGTGTCTGAACCCGAGAGAGTTTGATGGGGCCGCGTAGAGGAATAATCACTCTGTTTCTGAACCCGGGAATGTTTGATGGGACCGTGTAGAGGAATCATCACTCTGTGTCTGACCCCGGGAGTGTGTGATGGGACGGCGTAGAGGGAGATTCACTCTGTGTCTGACCCCGGGATCGTTTGTTGGGACCGTGTAGAGGAATAATCACTGTGTGTCTGACCCCGGGAGAGTTTGATGGGGCCGCGTAGAGGAATAATCACTCTTTTTCTGACCCTGGGAATGTTTGCTGGGACCGTTTAGAGGAATAATCACTCTGTGTCTGACCCCGGGAGTGTGTGATGGGACGGCGTGGAGGGAGATTCACTCTGAATCTGACACCGGGAGTGTTTGATGGGACCGTGTAGAGGAATAATCACTGTGTGTCTGACCCCGGCAGAGTGTGATGGGACAGTGTTGAAGGAGATTCACCATGTGTCTGACACCGGGAGAGTGTGATGGTACCGTGTTGAGGAATAATCTCTCTGTGTCTGACCACGGAAGAGTTTGATGAGACCTTGTAGAGGAATAATGACTTTGTGTCTGACACCGGGATTGTTTGATGGTACCGTGTAGAGGAATAATCTCTCTGTGTCTGACCACGGAAGAGTTTGATGAGACCTTGTAGAGGAATAATCTCTCTGTGTCTGACCCCGGGAGTGTGTGATGGGACGGTGTGGAGGGAGATTCACTCTGTGTCTGACCCCGGGAGTGTTTGATGGGACCGTGTAGAGGAATAATCCCTCTGTGTCTGACCCTGGGAGTGTGTGATCGGACTGTGTGGAGGGAGATTCACACTGTGTCTGACCCCGGAAGTGTATGATGGAACAATGTACAGGAATAATCCCTGTGTGTCTGACCGTGGGAGTGTGTGATGGGACTATGTGGAGGGAGATTCACCCTGTGTCTGACCCCGGGAGTGTTTGATGGAACCATGTAGAGGAATAATCACTCCGTGTTTGACCACGGGAGTTTGTGATGGGACGGTGTGGAGGGAGATTCAGTCTGTGTCTGACCCCGGGAGTGTTTGATGGGACCGTGTAGAGGAATAATCACACTGTGTCTGACCACGGGAGTGTGTGATGGGACCGGGTAGAGGAATAATCTCTCTGTGTCTGACCCGGGGAGTGTTTGATGGTACCGTGTAGAGGAATAATCTCTCTGTGTCTGACCCCGGGAGTGTTTGATCAGACCGTGTAGATCAATAATCACTCTGTGTCTGATCCCGGGAGTGTGTGATGGGACGGTGTGGAGGGAGATTCAGTCTGTGTCTGACCCCGGGAGTGTTTGATGGAACCGTGTAGAGGAATAATCACGCTGTGTCTGACCACCGGGAGAGTGTGATGCGTCGGTGTAGAGTATTAATCACTCTGTGTCCGACCACGGGAATGTGTGATGGGACGGTGTGGAGGGAGATTCAGTCTGTGTCTGACCCCGGGAGTGTTTAATTGGACAGTGTAGAGGAAAAATCACTCTGTGTCTGACCACGGGAGTGTGTGATGGGACCGTGTGGAGGGAGATTCACTCTGTGTCTGACCCCGGGAGAGTGTGATGGGCGGTGTAGAGGAATAATCACTCTGTGGCTGAACCCGGGAGAGTTTGATGGGGCCGCGTAGAGGAATAATCACTCTTTCTCTGACCCCGGGAATGTTTGCTGGGACAGTGTAGAGGAATAATCACTCTGTGTCTGACCCCGGGAGTGTGTGATGGGACGGCGTGGAGGGAGATTCACTCTGTGTCTGACCACGGGAGTGTTTGATGGGACCGTGTAGAGGAATAATCACTGTGTGTCTGACCCCGGCAGAGTGTGATGGGACAGTGTTGAAGGAGATTCACCCTGTGTCTGACACCGGGAGAGTGTGATGGTACCGTGTAGAGGAATAATCTCTCTGTGTCTGACCCCGGGAGAGTGTGATGGGACGGTGTGGAGGGAGATTCACTCTGTGTCTGACCCCGGGAGTGTTTGATGGGACCGTGTAGAGGAATAATCCCTCTGTGTCTGACCCTGGGAGTGTGTGATGGGACTGTGTGGAGGGAGATTCACCCTGTGTCTGACCCCGGGAGTGTTTGATGGAACCATGTAGAGGAATAATCACTCTGTGTTTGACCACGGGAGTGTGTGATGGGACGGTGTGGAGGGAGATTCACCCTGTGTCTGACCCCGGGAGTGTTTGATGGGACCGTGTAGAGGAATAATCACACTGTGTCTGACCACGGGAGTGTGTGATGGGACGCTGTGGAGGGAGATTCACTCTGTGTCTGTCCCCGGGACTGTTTGATGGGACCGTGTAGAGGGATAATCACTGTGTGTCTGACCCCGGCAGAGTGTGCTGGGACAGTGTTGAAGGAGATTCACACTGTGTCTGACACCGGGAGAGTGTGATGGTACCGTGTAGAGGAATAATCACTCTGTGTCTGACCACGGAAGAGTTTGATGAGACCTTGTAGAGGAATAATGACTCTGTGTCTGACACCGGGATTTTTTGATGGGACCGTGTAGAGTAATAATCTCTCTGTGTCTGACCCCGGGAGTGTTTGACGGTACCGTGTAGAGGAATAATCTCTCTGTGTCTGACCCCGGTAGTGTGTGATGGGACGGTATGGAGGGAGATTCACTCTGTGTCTGACCCCGGGAGTGTTTGATGGGACCGTGTAGAGGAATAATCCCTCTGTGTCTGACCCTGGGAGTGTTTGATGGTACCGAGTACAGGAATAATCACTCTGTGTCTGACCACCGGGATCGTTTGATGGGACCGTGTAGAGGAATAATCACTCTGTGTCTGAACCCGAGAGAGTTTGATGGGGCCGCGTAGAGGAATAATCACTCTGTTTCTGAACCCGGGAATGTTTGATGGGACCGTGTAGAGGAGTCATCACTCTGTGTCTGACCCCGGGAGTGTGTGATGGGACGGCGTAGAGGGAGATTCACTCTGTGTCTGACCCCGGGATCGTTTGTTGGGACCGTGTAGAGGAATAATCACTGTGTGTCTGACCCCGGCAGAGTGTGATGGGACAGTGTTGAAGGAGATTCACCCTGTGTCTGACACCGGGAGAATGCGATGGTACCGTGTAGAGGAATAATCACACTGTGTCTGACCACGGGAGTGTGTGATGGGACGGTGTGGAGGGAGATTCACTCTGTGTCTAACCCCGGGAGAGTTTGATGGGCGGTGTAGAGGAATAATCACTCTGTGTCTGAGCCGGGAGTGTGTGATGGGACAATTTGGAGGCAGATTCAGTCTGTGTCTGACCCCGGGAGTGATTGATGGGAACGTGTAGAGGAATAATCAGTCTGTGTCTGACCCTGGAGTGTGTGATGGGACGGTGTGTAGGGAGATTCACTCTGTGTCTGACCCCGGGAGAGTGTGATGGGCGGTGTAAAGGAATAATCACTCTGTTTCTGACCCCGGGAGTGTGTGATGGGACCGTGTAGAGGAATAATCACACTGTGTCTGACCACGGGAGTCGTTGATTGGACGGTGTGAGGGAGATTCACACTGCGTCTGACCCCGGGATTTTTTGATGGGACAGTGTAGATGAATAATCACTCTGTGTCTGACCCTGGGAGTGTTTGATGGTACCGTGTAGAGGAATAATCACTCTGTGTCTGACCACCGGGATCGTTTGATGGGACTGTGTAGAGGAATAATCACTCTGTGTCTGACCCCGGGAGAGTTTGATGGGGCCGCGTAGAGGAATAATCACTCTTTTTCTGACCCTGGGAATGTTTGCTGGGACCGTTTAGAGGAATAATCACTCTGTGTCTGACCCCGGGAGTGTGTGATGGGACGGCGTGGAGGGAGATTCACTCTGAATCTGACACCGGGAGTGTTTGATGGGACCGTGTAGAGGAATAATCACTGTGTGTCTGACCCCGGCAGAGTGTGATGGGACAGTGTTGAAGGAGATTCACCATGTGTCTGACACCGGGAGAGTGTGATGGTACCGTGTTGAGGAATAATCTCTCTGTGTCTGACCACGGAAGAGTTTGATGAGACCTTGTAGAGGAATAATGACTTTGTGTCTGACACCGGGATTGTTTGATGGTACCGTGTAGAGGAATAATCTCTCTGTGTCTGACCCCGGGAGAGTGTGATGGGACGGTGTGGAGGGAGATTCACTCTGTGTCTGACCCCGGGAGTGTTTGATGGGACCGTGTAGAGGAAAAATCCCTCTGTGTCTGACCCTGGAAGTGTGTGATGGGACTGTGTGGAGGGAGATTCACCCTGTGTCTGACCCCGGGAGTGTTTGATGGAACCATGTAGAGGAATAATCACTCTGTGTTTGACCACGGGAGTGTGTGATGGGACGGTGTGGAGGGAGATTCAGTCTGTGTCTGACCCCGGGAGTGTTTGATGGGACCGTGTAGAGGAATAATCACACTATGTCTGACCACGGGAGTGGGTGATGGGACGGTGTGGAGGGAGATTAACTCTGTGTCTGACCCCGGGAGTGTTTGATTGGACCGTGTAGAGGAATAATCGCTCTGTGTCTGACCACGGAAGAGTTTGATGAGACCGGGTAGAGGAATAATGACTCTGTGTCTGACACCGGGATTGTTTGATGGGCGGTGTAGAGGAATAATCACTCTGTGGCTGACCCCGGGAGTGTTTGATGGGACCGGGTAGAGGAATAATCTCTCTGTGTCTGACCACGGAAGAGTTTGATGAGACCTTGTAGAGGAATAATGACTTTGTGTCTGACACCGGGATTGTTTGATGGGACCGTGTAGAGGAATAATCCCTCTGTGTCTGACCCTGGGAGTGTGTGATGGGACTGTGTGGAGGGAGATTCACCCTGTGTCTGACCCCGGGAGTGTTTGATGGAACCATGTAGAGGAATAATCACTCTGTGTTTGACCACGGGAGTGTGTGATGGGACGGTGTGGAGGGAGATTCAGTCTGTGTCTGACCCCGGGAGTGTTTGATGGGACCGTGTAGAGGAATAATCACACTGTGTCTGACCACGGGAGTGTGTGATGGGACGGTGTGGAGGGAGATTCACTCTGTGTCTGACCCCGGGACTGTTTGATGGGACCGTGTAGAGGAACAATCACTGTGTGTCTGACCCCGGCAGAGTGTGATGGGACAGTGTTGAAGGAGATTCACCCTGTGTCTGACACCGGGAGAGTGTGATGGTACCGTGTAGAGGAATAATCACTCTGTGTCTGACCACGGAAGAGTTTGATGAGACCTTGTAGAGGAATAATGACTCTGTGTCTGACACCGGGATTTTTTGATGGGACCGTGTAGAGTAATAATCTCTCTGTGTCTGACCCCGGGAGTGTGTGATGGGACGGTGTGGAGGGAGATTCACTCTGTGTCTGACCCCGGGAGTGTTTGATGGGACCGTGTAGAGGAATAATCCCTCTGTGTCTGACCCTGGGAGTGTGTGATCGGACTGTGTGGACGGAGATTCACACTGTGTCTGACCCCGGAAGTGTTTGATGGAACAATGTAGAGGAATAATCCCTGTGTGTCTGACCCTGGGAGTGTGTGATGGGACTATGTGGAGGGAGATTCACCCTGTGTCTGACCCCGGGAGTGTTTTATGGAACCATGTAGAGGAATAATCACTCCGTGTTTGACCACGGGAGTGTGTGATGGGACGGTGTGGAGGGAGATTCAGTCTGTGTCTGACCCCGGGAGTGTTTGATGGGACCGTGTAGAGGAATAATCACACTGTGTCTGACCACGGGAGTGTGTGATGGGACCGGGTAGAGGAATAATCTCTCTGTGTCTGACCCGGGGATTGTTTGATGGTACCGTGTAGAGGAATAATCTCTCTGTGTCTGACCCCGGGAGTGTTTGATTGGACCGTGTAGATCAATAATCACTCTGTGTCTGATCCCGGGAGTGTGTGATGGGACGGTGTGGAGGGAGATTCACCCTGATTCTGACCCCGGGAGTGTTTGATGGAACCGTGTAGAGGAATAATCACACTGTGTCTGACCACCGGGAGAGTGTGATGCGTCGGTGTAGAGTATTAATCACTCTGTGTCCGACCACGGGAGTGTGTGATGGGACGGTGTGGAGGGAGATTCAGTCTATGTCTGATCCCGGGAGTGTTTGATGGGACCGTGTAGAGGAATAATCACACTGTGTCTGACCACCGGGATCGTTGGATGGGACTGTGTAGAGGAATAATCACTCTGTGTCTGACCCCGGGAGAATTTGATGGGGCCGCGTAGAGGAATAATCACTCTTTCTCTGACCCCGGGAATGTTTGCTGGGACCGTGTAGAGGAATAATCACTCTGTGTCTGACCCCGGGAGTGTGTGATGGGACGGCGTGGAGGGAGATTCACTCTGTGTCTGACCACGGGAGTGTTTGATGGGACCGTGTAGAGGAATAATCACTGTGTGTCTGACCCCGGCAGAGTGTGATGGGACAGTGTTGAAGGAGATTCACCCTGTGTCTGACACCGGGAGAGTGTGATGGTACCGTGTAGAGGAATAATCTCTCTGTGTCTGACCACGGAAGAGTTTGATGAGACCTTGTAGAGGAATAATGACTTTGTGTCTGACACCGGGATTGTTTGATGGGACCGTGTAGAGGAATAATCTCTCTGTGTCTGACCCCGGGAGTGTTTGATGGTACCGTGTAGAGGAATAATCTCTCTGTGTCTGACCCCGGGAGAGTGTGATGGGACGGTGTGGAGGGAGATTCACTCTGTGTCTGACCCCGGGAGTGTTTGATGGGACCGTGTAGAGGAATAATCCCTCTGTGTCTGACCCTGGGAGTGTGTGATGGGACGGTGTGGAGGGAGATTCACCCTGTGTCTGACCCCGGGAGTGTTTGATGGGACCGTGTAGAGGAATAATCACACTGTGTCTGACCACGGGAGTGTGTGATGGGACGGTGTGGAGGGAGATTCACTCTGTGTCTGACCCCGGGACTGTTTGATGGGACCGTGTAGAGGAATAATCACTGTGTGTCTGACCCCGGCAGAGTGTGCTGGGACAGTGTTGAAGGAGATTCACACTGTGTCTGACACCGGGAGAGTGTGATGGTACCGTGTAGAGGAATAATCACTCTGTGTCTGACCACGGAAGAGTTTGATGAGACCTTGTAGAGGAATAATGACTCTGTCTGACACCGGGATTTTTTGATGGGACCGTGTAGAGTAATAATCTCTCTGTGCCTGACCCCGGGAGTGTTTGACGGTACCGTGTAGAGGAATAACCTCTCTGTGTCTGACCCCGGGAGTGTGTGATGGGACGGTGTGGAGGGAGATTCACTCTGTGTCTGACCCCGGGAGTGTTTGATGGGACCGTGTAGAGGAATAATCCCTCTGTGTCTGACCCTGGGAGTGTGCGATCGGACTGTGTGGAGGGAGATTCACACTGTGTCTGACCCCGGAAGTGTTTGATGGAACAATGTAGAGGAATAATTCCTGTGTGTCTGACCCTGGGAGTGTGTGATGGGACTGTGTGGAGGGAGATTCACCCCGTGTCTGACCCCGGGAGTGTTTGATGGAACCATGTAGAGGAATAATCACTCTGTGTTTGACCACGGGAGTGTGTGATGGGACGGTGCGGAGGGAGATTCAGTCTGTGTCTGACCCCGGGAATGTTTGATGGGACCGTGTAGAGGAATAATCACACTGTGTCTGACCCCGGGAGTGTTTGATGGAACCGTGTAGAGGAATAATCACTCTGTGTTTGACCACGGGAGTGTGTGATGCGTCGGTGCAGAGTATTAATCACTCTGTGTCTGACCACGGGAGTGTGTGATGGGACGGTGTGGAGGGAGATTCAGTCTATGTCTGACCCCGGGAGTGTTTGATGGGACCGTGTAGAGGAATAACCACACTGTGTCTGACCACGGGAGAGTGTGATGGGACGGTGTGGAGGGAGATTCACTCTGTGTCTGACCCCGGGAGTGTTTGATGGGACCGCGTAGAGGAATAATCACTCTGTGTCTGACCACGGGAGTGTGTGATGGGACGGTGTGGAGGGAGATTCACTCTGTGTCTGACCCCGGGAGAGTGTGATGGGCGGTGTAGAGGGATAATCACTCTGCGGCTGTCCCCGGGAGTGTATGATTGGACCGTGTAGAGGAATAATCACTCTGTGTCTGACCCCGGGATTGTATGATGCGACGGTGTGGAGGGAGATTCAGTCTGTGTCTGACCCCGGGAGAGTTTGATGGGGCCGTGTAGAGGAATAATCACTCTGTGTCTGACCATGGAAGTGTTTGATGTCACCTTGTAGAGGGATAATGACTCTGTGTCTGACACCGGGATTGTTTGATGCGAGCGTGTAGAGGAATAATCTCTCTGTGTCTGACCCCGGGAGTGTTTGATGGTACCATGTAGAGGAATAATCTCTATGTGTCTGACCCCGGGTGTGTGTGATTGGACGCTGAGGATTGAGATTCACTCTGCGTCTGACCCCGGGAGTTTTTGATGGGACCGCGTAGAGGAATAATAACTCTGTGTCTGACCCTGGGAGTGTTTGATGGTACCGTGTAGAGGAATAATCACTCTGTGTCTGAACCCGAGAGAGTTTGATGGGGCCGCGTAGAGGAATAATCACTTTGTTTCTGACCCCGGGAATGTTTGATGGGACCGTGTAGAGGAATCATCACTCTGTGTCTGACCCCGGGAGTGTGTGATGGGACGGCGTAGAGGGAGATTCACTCTGTGTCTGACCCCGGGAGTGTGTGATGGGACGGTGTGGAGGGAGATTCACTCTGTGTCTGACCCCGGGACTGTTTGATGGGACCGTGTAGAGGAATAATCACTGTGTTTCTGACCCCGGCAGAGTATGATGGGACAGTGTTGAAGGAGATTCACCCTGTGTCTGACACCGGGAGAGTGTGATGGTACCGTGTAGAGGAATAATCACTCTGTGTCTGACCACGGAAGTGTTTGATGAGACCTTGTAGAGGAATAATGACTCTGTGTCTGACACCGGGATTTTTTGATGGGACCGTGTAGAGTAATAATCTCTCTGAGTCTGACCCCGGGAGTGTGTGATGGGACGGTGTGGAGGGAGATTCACTCTGTGTCTGACCCCGGGAGTGTTTGATGGGACCGTGTAGAGGAATAATCCCTCTGTGTCTGACCCTGGGAGTGTGTGATCGGACTGTGTGGAGGGAGATTCACACTGTGTCTGACCCCGGGAGTGTTTTATGGAACCATGTAGAGGAATAATCACTCCGTGTTTGACCACGGGAGTGTGTGATGGGACGGTGTGGAGGGAGATTCAGTCTGTGTCTGACCCCGGGAGCGTTTGATGGGACCGTGTAGAGGAATAATCACACTGTGTCTGACCACGGGAGTGTGTGATGGGACCGGGTAGAGGAATAATCTCTCTGTGTCGGACCCGGGGATTGTTTGATGGTACCGTGTAGAGGAATAATCTCTCTGTGTCTGACCCCGGGAGTGTTTGATTGGACCGTGTAGATCAATAATCACTCTGTGTCTGATCCCGGGAGTGTGTGATGGGACTGTGTGGAGGGAGATTCACCCTGATTCTGACCCCGGGAGTGTTTGATGGAACCGTGTAGAGGAATAATCACACTGTGTCTGACCACCGGGAGAGTGTGATGCGTCGGTGTAGAGTATTAATCACTCTGTGTCCGACCACGGGAGTGTGTGATGGGACGGTGTGGAGGGAGATTCAGTCTATGTCTGATCCCGGGAGTGTTTGATGGGACCGTGTAGAGGAATAATCACACTGTGTCTGACCACCGGGATCGTTTGATGGGACCGTGTAGAGTAATAATCTCTCTGTGTCTGACCCCGGGAGTGTTTGACGGTACCGTGTAGAGGAATAATCTCTCTGTGTCTGACCCCGGTAGTGTGTGATGGGACGGTATGGAGGGAGATTCACTCTGTGTCTGACCCCGGGAGTGTTTGATGGGACCGTGTAGAGGAATAATCCCTCTGTGTCTGACCCTGGGAGTGTTTGATGGTACCGAGTACAGGAATAATCACTCTGTGTCTGACCACCGGGATCGTTTGATGGGACCGTGTAGAGGAATAATCACTCTGTGTCTGAACCCGAGAGAGTTTGATGGGGCCGCGTAGAGGAATAATCACTCTGTTTCTGAACCCGGGAATGTTTGATGGGACCGTGTAGAGGAATCATCACTCTGTGTCTGACCCCGGGAGTGTGTGATGGGACGGCGTAGAGGGAGATTCACTCTGTGTCTGACCCCGGGATCGTTTGTTGGGACCGTGTAGAGGAATAATCACTGTGTGTCTGACCCCGGCAGAGTGTGATGGGACAGTGTTGAAGGAGATTCACCCTGTGTCTGACACCGGGAGAATGCGATGGTACCGTGTAGAGGAATAATCACACTGTGTCTGACCACGGGAGTGTGTGATGGGACGGTGTGGAGGGAGATTCACTCTGTGTCTAACCCCGGGAGAGTTTGATGGGCGGTGTAGAGGAATAATCACTCTGTGTCTGAGCCGGGAGTGTGTGATGGGACAATTTGGAGGCAGATTCAGTCTGTGTCTGACCCCGGGAGTGATTGATGGGAACGTGTAGAGGAATAATCAGTCTGTGTCTGACCCTGGAGTGTGTGATGGGACGATTTGGAGGGAGATTCACTCTGTGTCTGACCCCGGGAGTGTTTGATGGGACTGTGTAGAGGAATAATCACTCTGTGTCTGACCACGGGAGTGTGTGATGGGACGGTGTGTAGGGAGATTCACTCTGTGTCTGACCCCGGGAGAGTGTGATGGGCGGTGTAAAGGAATAATCACTCTGTTTCTGACCCCGGGAGTGTGTGATGGGACCGTGTAGAGGAATAATCACACTGTGTCTGACCACGGGAGTCGTTGATTGGACGGTGTGAGGGAGATTCACACTGCGTCTGACCCCGGGATTTTTTGATGGGACCGTGTAGATGAATAATCACTCTGTGTCTGACCCTGGGAGTGTTTGATGGTACCGTGTAGAGGAATAATCACTCTGTGTCTGACCACCGGGATCGTTTGATGGGACTGTGTAGAGGAATAATCACTCTGTGTCTGACCCCGGGAGAGTTTGATGGGGCCGCGTAGAGGAATAATCACTCTTTTTCTGACCCTGGGAATGTTTGCTGGGACCGTTTAGAGGAATAATCACTCTGTGTCTGACCCCGGGAGTGTGTGATGGGACGGCGTGGAGGGAGATTCACTCTGAATCTGACACCGGGAGTGTTTGATGGGACCGTGTAGAGGAATAATCACTGTGTGTCTGACCCCGGCAGAGTGTGATGGGACAGTGTTGAAGGAGATTCACCATGTGTCTGACACCGGGAGAGTGTGATGGTACCGTGTTGAGGAATAATCTCTCTGTGTCTGACCACGGAAGAGTTTGATGAGACCTTGTAGAGGAATAATGACTTTGTGTCTGACACCGGGATTGTTTGATGGTACCGTGTAGAGGAATAATCTCTCTGTGTCTGACCCCGGGAGAGTGTGATGGGACGGTGTGGAGGGAGATTCACTCTGTGTCTGACCCCGGGAGTGTTTGATGGGACCGTGTAGAGGAAAAATCCCTCTGTGTCTGACCCTGGAAGTGTGTGATGGGACTGTGTGGAGGGAGATTCACCCTGTGTCTGACCCCGGGAGTGTTTGATGGAACCATGTAGAGGAATAATCACTCTGTGTTTGACCACGGGAGTGTGTGATGGGACGGTGTGGAGGGAGATTCAGTCTGTGTCTGACCCCGGGAGTGTTTGATGGGACCGTGTAGAGGAATAATCACACTATGTCTGACCACGGGAGTGGGTGATGGGACGGTGTGGAGGGAGATTAACTCTGTGTCTGACCCCGGGAGTGTTTGATTGGACCGTGTAGAGGAATAATCGCTCTGTGTCTGACCACGGAAGAGTTTGATGAGACCGGGTAGAGGAATAATGACTCTGTGTCTGACACCGGGATTGTTTGATGGGCGGTGTAGAGGAATAATCACTCTGTGGCTGACCCCGGGAGTGTTTGATTGGACCGTGTAGAGGAATAATCACTGTGTGTCTGACCCCGGCAGAGTGTGATGGGACAGTGTTGAAGGAGATTCACCCTGTGTCTGACACCGGGAGAATGCGATGGTACCGTGTAGAGGAATAATCACACTGTGTCTGACCACGGGAGTGTGTGATGGGACGGTGTGGAGGGAGATTCACTCTGTGTCTAACCCCGGGAGAGTTTGATGGGCGGTGTAGAGGAATAATCACTCTGTGTCTGAGCCGGGAGTGTGTGATGGGACAATTTGGAGGCAGATTCAGTCTGTGTCTGACCCCGGGAGTGATTGATGGGAACGTGTAGAGGAATAATCAGTCTGTGTCTGACCCTGGAGTGTGTGATGGGACGATTTGGAGGGAGATTCACTCTGTGTCTGACCCCGGGAGTGTTTGATGGGACTGTGTAGAGGAATAATCACTCTGTGTCTGACCACGGGAGTGTGTGATGGGACGGTGTGTAGGGAGATTCACTCTGTGTCTGACCCCGGGAGAGTGTGATGGGCGGTGTAAAGGAATAATCACTCTGTTTCTGACCCCGGGAGTGTGTGATGGGACCGTGTAGAGGAATAATCACACTGTGTCTGACCACGGGAGTCGTTGATTGGACGGTGTGAGGGAGATTCACACTGCGTCTGACCCCGGGATTTTTTGATGGGACCGTGTAGATGAATAATCACTCTGTGTCTGACCCTGGGAGTGTTTGATGGTACCGTGTAGAGGAATAATCACTCTGTGTCTGACCACCGGGATCGTTTGATGGGACTGTGTAGAGGAATAATCACTCTGTGTCTGACCCCGGGAGAGTTTGATGGGGCCGCGTAGAGGAATAATCACTCTTTTTCTGACCCTGGGAATGTTTGCTGGGACCGTTTAGAGGAATAATCACTCTGTGTCTGACCCCGGGAGTGTGTGATGGGACGGCGTGGAGGGAGATTCACTCTGAATCTGACACCGGGAGTGTTTGATGGGACCGTGTAGAGGAATAATCACTGTGTGTCTGACCCCGGCAGAGTGTGATGGGACAGTGTTGAAGGAGATTCACCATGTGTCTGACACCGGGAGAGTGTGATGGTACCGTGTTGAGGAATAATCTCTCTGTGTCTGACCACGGAAGAGTTTGATGAGACCTTGTAGAGGAATAATGACTTTGTGTCTGACACCGGGATTGTTTGATGGTACCGTGTAGAGGAATAATCTCTCTGTGTCTGACCCCGGGAGAGTGTGATGGGACGGTGTGGAGGGAGATTCACTCTGTGTCTGACCCCGGGAGTGTTTGATGGGACCGTGTAGAGGAAAAATCCCTCTGTGTCTGACCCTGGAAGTGTGTGATGGGACTGTGTGGAGGGAGATTCACCCTGTGTCTGACCCCGGGAGTGTTTGATGGAACCATGTAGAGGAATAATCACTCTGTGTTTGACCACGGGAGTGTGTGATGGGACGGTGTGGAGGGAGATTCAGTCTGTGTCTGACCCCGGGAGTGTTTGATGGGACCGTGTAGAGGAATAATCACACTATGTCTGACCACGGGAGTGGGTGATGGGACGGTGTGGAGGGAGATTAACTCTGTGTCTGACCCCGGGAGTGTTTGATTGGACCGTGTAGAGGAATAATCGCTCTGTGTCTGACCACGGAAGAGTTTGATGAGACCGGGTAGAGGAATAATGACTCTGTGTCTGACACCGGGATTGTTTGATGGGCGGTGTAGAGGAATAATCACTCTGTGGCTGACCCCGGGAGTGTTTGATGGGACCGGGTAGAGGAATAATCTCTCTGTGTCTGACCACGGAAGAGTTTGATGAGACCTTGTAGAGGAATAATGACTTTGTGTCTGACACCGGGATTGTTTGATGGGACCGTGTAGAGGAATAATCCCTCTGTGTCTGACCCTGGGAGTGTGTGATGGGACTGTGTGGAGGGAGATTCACCCTGTGTCTGACCCCGGGAGTGTTTGATGGAACCATGTAGAGGAATAATCACTCTGTGTTTGACCACGGGAGTGTGTGATGGGACGGTGTGGAGGGAGATTCAGTCTGTGTCTGACCCCGGGAGTGTTTGATGGGACCGTGTAGAGGAATAATCACACTGTGTCTGACCACGGGAGTGTGTGATGGGACGGTGTGGAGGGAGATTCACTCTGTGTCTGACCCCGGGACTGTTTGATGGGACCGTGTAGAGGAACAATCACTGTGTGTCTGACCCCGGCAGAGTGTGATGGGACAGTGTTGAAGGAGATTCACCCTGTGTCTGACACCGGGAGAGTGTGATGGTACCGTGTAGAGGAATAATCACTCTGTGTCTGACCACGGAAGAGTTTGATGAGACCTTGTAGAGGAATAATGACTCTGTGTCTGACACCGGGATTTTTTGATGGGACCGTGTAGAGTAATAATCTCTCTGTGTCTGACCCCGGGAGTGTGTGATGGGACGGTGTGGAGGGAGATTCACTCTGTGTCTGACCCCGGGAGTGTTTGATGGGACCGTGTAGAGGAATAATCCCTCTGTGTCTGACCCTGGGAGTGTGTGATCGGACTGTGTGGAGGGAGATTCACACTGTGTCTGACCCCGGAAGTGTTTGATGGAACAATGTAGAGGAATAATCCCTGTGTGTCTGACCCTGGGAGTGTGTGATGGGACTATGTGGAGGGAGATTCACCCTGTGTCTGACCCCGGGAGTGTTTTATGGAACCATGTAGAGGAATAATCACTCCGTGTTTGACCACGGGAGTGTGTGATGGGACGGTGTGGAGGGAGATTCAGTCTGTGTCTGACCCCGGGAGTGTTTGATGGGACCGTGTAGAGGAATAATCACACTGTGTCTGACCACGGGAGTGTGTGATGGGACCGGGTAGAGGAATAATCTCTCTGTGTCTGACCCGGGGATTGTTTGATGGTACCGTGTAGAGGAATAATCTCTCTGTGTCTGACCCCGGGAGTGTTTGATTGGACCGTGTAGATCAATAATCATTCTGTGTCTGATCCCGGGAGTGTGTGATGGGACGGTGTGGAGGGAGATTCACCCTGATTCTGACCCCGGGAGTGTTTGATGGAACCGTGTAGAGGAATAATCACACTGTGTCTGACCACCGGGAGAGTGTGATGCGTCGGTGTAGAGTATTAATCACTCTGTGTCCGACCACGGGAGTGTGTGATGGGACGGTGTGGAGGGAGATTCAGTCTATGTCTGATCCCGGGAGTGTTTGATGGGACCGTGTAGAGGAATAATCACACTGTGTCTGACCACCGGGATCGTTGGATGGGACTGTGTAGAGGAATAATCACTCTGTGTCTGACCCCGGGAGAATTTGATGGGGCCGAGTAGAGGAATAATCACTCTTTCTCTGACCCCGGGAATGTTTGCTGGGACCGTGTAGAGGAATAATCACTCTGTGTCTGACCCCGGGAGTGTGTGATGGGACGGCGTGGAGGGAGATTCACTCTGTGTCTGACCACGGGAGTGTTTGATTGGACCGTGTACAGGAATAATCACTGTGTGTCTGACCCCGGCAGAGTGTGATGGGACAGTGTTGAAGGAGATTCACCCTGTGTCTGACACCGGGAGAGTGTGATGGTACCGTGTAGAGGAATAATCTCTCTGTGTCTGACCACGGAAGAGTTTGATGAGACCTTGTAGAGGAATAATGACTTTGTGTCTGACACCGGGATTGTTTGATGGGACCGTGTAGAGGAATAATCTCTCTGTGTCTGACCCCGGGAGTGTTTGATGGTACCGTGTAGAGGAATAATCTCTCTGTGTCTGACCCCGGGAGAGTGTGATGGGACGGTGTGGAGGGAGATTCACTCTGTGTCTGACCCCGGGAGTGTTTGATGGGACCGTGTAGAGGAATAATCCCTCTGTGTCTGACCCTGGGAGTGTGTGATGGGACGGTGTGGAGGGAGATTCACCCTGTGTCTGACCCCGGGAGTGTTTGATGGGACCGTGTAGAGGAATAATCACACTGTGTCTGACCACGGGAGTGTGTGATGGGACGGTGTGGAGGGAGATTCACTCTGTGTCTGACCCCGGGACTGTTTGATGGGACCGTGTAGAGGAATAATCACTGTGTGTCTGACCCCGGCAGAGTGTGCTGGGACAGTGTTGAAGGAGATTCACACTGTGTCTGACACCGGGAGAGTGTGATGGTACCGTGTAGAGGAATAATCACTCTGTGTCTGACCACGGAAGAGTTTGATGAGACCTTGTAGAGGAATAATGACTCTGTCTGACACCGGGATTTTTTGATGGGACCGTGTAGAGTAATAATCTCTCTGTGTCTGACCCCGGGAGTGTTTGACGGTACCGTGTAGAGGAATAACCTCTCTGTGTCTGACCCCGGGAGTGTGTGATGGGACGGTGTGGAGGGAGATTCACTCTGTGTCTGACCCCGGGAGTGTTTGATGGGACCGTGTAGAGGAATAATCCCTCTGTGTCTGACCCTGGGAGTGTGCGATCGGACTGTGTGGAGGGAGATTCACACTGTGTCTGACCCCGGAAGTGTTTGATGGAACAATGTAGAGGAATAATTCCTGTGTGTCTGACCCTGGGAGTGTGTGATGGGACTGTGTGGAGGGAGATTCACCCCGTGTCTGACCCCGGGAGTGTTTGATGGAACCATGTAGAGGAATAATCACTCTGTGTTTGACCACGGGAGTGTGTGATGGGACGGTGCGGAGGGAGATTCAGTCTGTGTCTGACCCCGGGAATGTTTGATGGGACCGTGTAGAGGAATAATCACACTGTGTCTGACCCCGGGAGTGTTTGATGGAACCGTGTAGAGGAATAATCACTCTGTGTTTGACCACGGGAGTGTGTGATGCGTCGGTGCAGAGTATTAATCACTCTGTGTCTGACCACGGGAGTGTGTGATGGGACGGTGTGGAGGGAGATTCAGTCTATGTCTGACCCCGGGAGTGTTTGATGGGACCGTGTAGAGGAATAACCACACTGTGTCTGACCACGGGAGAGTGTGATGGGACGGTGTGGAGGGAGATTCACTCTGTGTCTGACCCCGGGAGTGTTTGATGGGACCGCGTAGAGGAATAATCACTCTGTGTCTGACCACGGGAGTGTGTGATGGGACGGTGTGGAGGGAGATTCACTCTGTGTCTGACCCCGGGAGAGTGTGATGGGCGGTGTAGAGGGATAATCACTCTGCGGCTGTCCCCGGGAGTGTATGATTGGACCGTGTAGAGGAATAATCACTCTGTGTCTGACCCCGGGATTGTATGATGCGACGGTGTGGAGGGAGATTCAGTCTGTGTCTGACCCCGGGAGAGTTTGATGGGGCCGTGTAGAGGAATAATCACTCTGTGTCTGACCATGGAAGTGTTTGATGTCACCTTGTAGAGGGATAATGACTCTGTCTCTGACACCGGGATTGTTTGATGCGAGCGTGTAGAGGAATAATCTCTCTGTGTCTGACCCCGGGAGTGTTTGATGGTACCATGTAGAGGAATAATCTCTATGTGTCTGACCCCGGGTGTGTGTGATTGGACGCTGAGGATTGAGATTCACTCTGCGTCTGACCCCGGGAGTTTTTGATGGGACCGCGTAGAGGAATAATAACTCTGTGTCTGACCCTGGGAGTGTTTGATGGTACCGTGTAGAGGAATAATCACTCTGTGTCTGAACCCGAGAGAGTTTGATGGGGCCGCGTAGAGGAATAATCACTTTGTTTCTGACCCCGGGAATGTTTGATGGGACCGTGTAGAGGAATCATCACTCTGTGTCTGACCCCGGGAGTGTGTGATGGGACGGCGTAGAGGGAGATTCACTCTGTGTCTGACCCCGGGAGTGTGTGATGGGACGGTGTGGAGGGAGATTCACTCTGTGTCTGACCCCGGGACTGTTTGATGGGACCGTGTAGAGGAATAATCACTGTGTTTCTGACCCCGGCAGAGTATGATGGGACAGTGTTGAAGGAGATTCACCCTGTGTCTGACACCGGGAGAGTGTGATGGTACCGTGTAGAGGAATAATCACTCTGTGTCTGACCACGGAAGTGTTTGATGAGACCTTGTAGAGGAATAATGACTCTGTGTCTGACACCGGGATTTTTTGATGGGACCGTGTAGAGTAATAATCTCTCTGTGTCTGACCCCGGGAGTGTGTGATGGGACGGTGTGGAGGGAGATTCACTCTGTGTCTGACCCCGGGAGTGTTTGATGGGACCGTGTAGAGGAATAATCCCTCTGTGTCTGACCCTGGGAGTGTGTGATCGGACTGTGTGGAGGGAGATTCACACTGTGTCTGACCCCGGAAGTGTTTGATGGAACAATGTAGAGGAATAATCCCTGTGTGTCTGTCCCTGGGAGTGTGTGATGGGACTATGTGGAGGGAGATTCACCCTGTGTCTGACCCCGGGAGTGTTTTATGGAACCATGTAGAGGAATAATCACTCCGTGTTTGACCACGGGAGTGTGTGATGGGACGGTGTGGAGGGAGATTCAGTCTGTGTCTGACCCCGGGAGCGTTTGATGGGACCGTGTAGAGGAATAATCACACTGTGTCTGACCACGGGAGTGTGTGATGGGACCGGGTAGAGGAATAATCTCTCTGTGTCGGACCCGGGGATTGTTTGATGGTACCGTGTAGAGGAATAATCTCTCTGTGTCTGACCCCGGGAGTGTTTGATTGGACCGTGTAGATCAATAATCACTCTGTGTCTGATCCCGGGAGTGTGTGATGGGACGGTGTGGAGGGAGATTCACCCTGATTCTGACCCCGGGAGTGTTTGATGGAACCGTGTAGAGGAATAATCACACTGTGTCTGACCACCGGGAGAGTGTGATGCGTCGGTGTAGAGTATTAATCACTCTGTGTCCGACCACGGGAGTGTGTGATGGGACGGTGTGGAGGGAGATTCAGTCTATGTCTGATCCCGGGAGTGTTTGATGGGACCGTGTAGAGGAATAATCACACTGTGTCTGACCACCGGGATCGTTTGATGGGACTGTGTAGAGGAATAATCACTCTGTGTCTGACCCCGGGAGAGTTTGTTGGGGCCGCGTAGAGGAATAATCACTCTTTCTCTGACCCCGGGAATGTTTGCTGGGACCGTGTAGAGGAATAATAACTCTGTGTCTGACCCCGGGAGTGTGTGATGGGACGGCGTGGAGGGAGATTCACTCTGTGTCTGACCACGGGAGTGTTTGATGGGACCGTGTAGAGGAATAATCACTGTGTGTCTGACCCCGGCAGAGTGTGATGGGACAGTGTTGAAGGAGATTCACCCTGTGTCTGACACCGGGAGAGTGTGATGGTACCGTGTAGAGGAATAATCTCTCTGTGTCTGACCACGGAAGAGTTTGATGAGACCTTGTAGAGGAATAATGACTTTGTGTCTGACACCGGGATTGTTTGATGGGACCGTGTAGAGGAATAATCTCTCTGTGTCTGACCCCGGGAGTGTTTGATGGTACCGTGTAGAGGAATAATCTCTCTGTGTCTGACCCCGGGAGAGTGTGATGGGACGGTGTGGAGGGAGATTCACTCTGTGTCTGACCCCGGGAGTGTTTGATGGGACCGTGTAGAGGAATAATCCCTCTGTGTCTGACCCTGGGAGTGTGTGATGGGACGGTGTGGAGGGAGATTCACCCTGTGTCTGACCCCGGGAGTGTTTGATGGGACCGTGTAGAGGAATAATCACACTGTGTCTGACCACGGGAGTGTGTGATGGGACGGTGTGGAGGGAGATTCACTCTGTGTCTGACCCCGGGACTGTTTGATGGGACCGTGTAGAGGAATAATCACTGTGTGTCTGACCCCGGCAGAGTGTGCTGGGACAGTGTTGAAGGAGATTCACACTGTGTCTGACACCGGGAGAGTGTGATGGTACCGTGTAGAGGAATAATCACTCTGTGTCTGACCACGGAAGAGTTTGATGAGACCTTGTAGAGGAATAATGACTCTGTCTGACACCGGGATTTTTTGATGGGACCGTGTAGAGTAATAATCTCTCTGTGTCTGACCCCGGGAGTGTTTGACGGTACCGTGTAGAGGAATAACCTCTCTGTGTCTGACCCCGGGAGTGTGTGATGGGACGGTGTGTAGGGAGATTCACTCTGTGTCTGACCCCGGGAGTGTTTGATGGGACCGTGTAGAGGAATAATCCCTCTGTGTCTGACCCTGGGAGTGTGTGATGGGACTGTGTGGAGGGAGATTCACCCCGTGTCTGACCCCGGGAGTGTTTGATGGAACCATGTAGAGGAATAATCACTCTGTGTTTGACCACGGGAGTGTGTGATGGGACGGTGCGGAGGGAGATTCAGTCTGTGTCTGACCCCGGGAATGTTTGATGGGACCGTGTAGAGGAATAATCACACTGTGTCTGACCCCGGGAGTGTTTGATGGAACCGTGTAGAGGAATAATCACTCTGTGTTTGACCACGGGAGTGTGTGATGCGTCGTTGCAGAGTATTAATCACTCTGTGTCTGACCACGGGAGTGTGTGATGGGACGGTGTGGAGGGAGATTCAGTCTATGTCTGACCCCGGGAGTGTTTGATGGGACCGTGTAGAGGAATAACCACACTGTGTCTGACCACGGGAGAGTGTGATGGGACGGTGTGGAGGGAGATTCACTCTGTGTCTGACCCCGGGAGTGTTTGATGGGACCGCGTAGAGGAATAATCACTCTGTGTCTGACCACGGGAGTGTGTGATGGGACGGTGTGGAGGGAGATTCAATCTGTGTCTGACCCCGGGAGAGTGTGATGTGCGGTGTAGAGGGATAATCACTCTGTGGCTGACCCCGGGAGTGTATGATTGGACCGTGTAGAGGAATAATCACTCTGTGTCTGACCCCGGGATTGTATGATGCGACGGTGTGGAGGGAGATTCAGTCTGTGTCTTACCCCGGGAGAGTTTGATGGGGCCGTGTAGAGGAATAATCACTCTGTGTCTGACCACGGAAGTGTTTGATGTGACCTTGTAGAGGGATAATGACTCTGTGTCTGACACCGGGATTGTTTGATGCGACCGTGTAGAGGAATAATCTCTCTGTGTCTGACCCCGGGAGTGTTTGATGGTACCATGTAGAGGAATAATCTCTCTGTGTCTGACCCCGGGTGTGTGTGATTGGACGCTGAGGATTGAGATTCACTCTGGGTCTGACCCCGGGAGTGTTTGATGGGTCCGTATAGAGGAATAATCTCTCTGTCTGACCCCGGGAGTGTTTGATGGTACCGTGTAGAGGAATAAACTCTCTGTGTCTGACCCCGGGAGTGTGTGATGGGACGGTGTGAATTGAGATTCACTCTGCGTCTGACCCCGGGAGTTTTTGATGGGACCGCGTAGAGGAATAATAACTCTGTGTCTGACCTTGGGAGTGTTTGATGGTACCGTGTAGAGGAATAATCACTCTGTGTCTGAACCCGAGAGAGTTTGATGGGGCCGCGTAGAGGAATAATCACTTTGTTTCTGACCCCGGGAATGTTTGATGGGACCGTGTAGAGGAATCATCACTCTGTGTCTGACCCCGGGAGTGTGTGATCGGACGTCGTAGAGGGAGATTCACACTGTGTCTGACCCCGGAAGTGTTTGATGGAACAATGTAGAGGAATAATTCCTGTGTGTCTGACCCTGGGAGTGTGTGATGGGACTGTGTGGAGGGAGATTCACCCCGTGTCTGACCCCGGGAGTGTTTGATGGAACCATGTAGAGGAATAATCACCCTGTGTCTGACACCGAGAGAGTGTGATGGTACCGTGTAGAGGAATAATCACACTGTGTCTGACCACGGGAGTGTGTGATGGGACGGTGTGGAGGGAGATTCACTCTGTGTCTGACCCCGGGATTGTTTGTTTGGACCGTGTAGAGGAAAAATCACTCTGTGTCTGACATCGGGAGTGTGTGATGGGACGGTGTGGAGGGAGATTCACTCTGTGTCTAACCCCGGGAGTGTTTGATGGGACCGTGTAGAGGAATAATCACTCTGTGTCTGACCCGGGAGTGTGTGATGGGACGATTTGGAGGAAGATTCACTCTGTGTCTGACCCCGGGAGTGATTGATGGGACCGTGTAGAGGAATAATCAGTCTGTGTCTGACCCGGGAGTGTGTGATGGGACGATTTGGAGGGAGATTCACTCTGTGTCTGACCCCGGGAGTGTTTGATGGGACCGTGTAGAGGAATAATCCCTCTTTGTCTGACCCTGGGAGTGTGTGATGGGACTGTTTGGAGGGAGATTCACCCTGTGTCTGACCCCGGGAGTGTTTGATGGAACCATGTAGAGTATTAATCACTCTGTGTCTGACCCCGGGATTGTATGATGGGACGGTGTGGAGGGAGATTCAGTCTGTGTCTGACACAGGGAGTGTTTGATGGGACCGTGTAGAGGAATAATCTCTCTGTGTCTGACCCCGGGAGTGTTTGATGGTACCGTGTAGAGGAATAATCTCTCTGTGTCTGACCCCGGGTGTGTGTGATTGGACGCTGAGGATTGAGATTCACTCTGTGTCTGACCCCGGGAGTGTTTGATGGGTCCGTGTAGAGGAATAATCTCTCTGTCTGACCGCGGGAGTGTTTGATGGTACCGTGTAGAGGAATAAACTCTCTGTGTCTGACCCCGGGAGTGTGTGATGGGACGGTGTGAATTGAGATTCACTCTGCGTCTGACCCCGGGAGTTTTTGATGGGACCGCGTAGAGGAATAATAACTCTGTGTCTGACCCTGGGAGTGTTTGATGGTACAGTGTAGAGGAATAATCACTCTGTGTCTGACCACCGGGATCGTTTGATGGGACCGTGTAGAGGAATAATCACTCTCTGTCTGACCACGGGAGGGTGTGATGGGACGGCGTAGAGGGAGATTCACTCTGTGTCTGACCCCGGGACTGTTTGATGGGAACGTGTAGTGGAATAATCACTGTGTGTCTGACCCCGGCAGAGTGTGATGGGACAGTGTTGAAGGAGATTCACCCTGTGTCTGAAACCGGGAGAGTGTGATGGTACCGTGTAGAGGAATAATCACACTGTGTCTGACCACGGGAGTGTGTGATGGGACCTTGTAGAGGGATAATGACTCTGTGTCTGACACCGGGATTGTTTGATGCGACCGTGTAGAGGAATAATCTCTCTGTGTCTGACCCCGGGAGTGTTTGCTGGTACCGTGTAGAGGAATAATCTCTCTGTGTCTGACACCGGGTGTGTGTGATTGGACGCTGAGGATTGAGATTCACTCTGGGTCTGACCCCGGGAGTGTTTGATGGGTCCGTGTAGAGGAATAATCTCTCTGTCTGACCCCGGGAGTGTTTGATGGTACCGTGTAGAGGAATAAACTCTCTGTGTCTGACCCCGGGAGTGTGTGATGGGACGGTGTGAATTGAGATTCACTCTGCGTCTGACCCCGGGAGTTTTTGATGGGGCCGCGTAGAGGAATAATCACTCTGTGTCTGACCCCGGGAGTGTGTGATGGGACAACGTAGAGGGAGATTCACTCTGTGTCTGACCCCGGGACTGTTTGATGGGAACGTGTAGAGGAATAATCACTGTGTGTCTGACCCCGGCAGTGTGTGATGGGACAGTGTTGACGGAGATTCACCCTGTGTCTAACCCCGGGAGAGTTGGATGGGCGGTGTAGAGGAATAATCACTCTGTGGCTGACCCCGGGAGTGTTTGATGGGACCGTGTAGAGGAATAATCACTCTGTGTCTGACCCGGGAGTGTGTGATGGGACGATTTGGAGGAAGATTCACTCTGTGTCTGACCCCGGGAGTGATTGTTGGGACCGTGTAGAAGAATAATCAGTCTGTGTCTGACCCGGGAGTGTGTGATGGGACGATTTGGAGGGAGATTCACTCTGTGTCTGACCCCGGGAGTGTTTGATGGGACCGTGTAGAGGAATAATCCCTCTGTGTCTGACCCTGGGAGTGTGTGATGGGACTGTTTGGAGGGAGATTCACCCTGTGTCTGACCCCGGGAGTGTTTGATGGAACCATGTAGAGTATTAATCACTCTGTGTCTGACCCCGGGATTGTATGATGGGACGGTGTGGAGGGAGATTCAGTCTGTGTCTGACCCCGGGAGAGTTTGATGGGGCGGTGTAGAGGAATAATCACTCTGTGTCTGACCACGGAAGTGTTTGATGTGACCTTGTAGAGGGATAATGACTCTGTGTCTGACACAGGGAGTGTTTGATGGGACCGTGTAGAGGAATAATCTCTCTGTCTGACCCCGGGAGTGTTTGATGGTACCGTGTAGAGGAATAAACTCTCTGTGTCTGACCCCGGGAGTGTGTGATGGGACGGTGTGAATTGAGATTCACTCTGCGTCTGACCCCGGGAGTTTTTGATGGGACCGCGTAGAGGAATAATAACTCTGTGTCTGACCCTGGGAGTGTTTGATGGTACCGTGTAGAGGAATAATCACTCTGTGTCTGACCACCGGGATCGTTTGATGGGACCGTGTAGAGGAATAATCACTGTGTGTCTGACCCCGGCAGAGTGTGATGGGACAGTGTTGAAAGAGATTCACCCTATGTCTGACACCGGGAGAGTGTGATGGTACCGTGTAGAGGAATAATCACACTGTGTCTGACCACGGGAGTGTGTGATGGGACGGTGTGGAGGGAGATTCACACTGTGTCTGACCCCGGGATTGTTTGATTGGACCGTGTAGAGGAAAAATCACTCTGTGTCTGACATCGGGAGTGTGTGATGGGACGGTGTGGAGGGAGATTCACTCTGTGTCTAACCCCGGGAGAGTTTGATGGGCGGTGTAGAGGAATAATCACTCTGTGGCTGACCCAGGAGTGTGTGATGGGACGATTTGGAGGAAGATTCACTCTGTGTCTGACCCCGGGAGTGATTGATGGGACCGTGTAGAGGAATAATCAGTCTGTGTCTGACCCGGGAGTGTGAGATGGGACGATTTGGAGGGAGATTCACTCTGTGTCTGACCCCGGGAGTGTTTGAATGGACCGTGTAGAGAAATAATCCCTCTGTGTCTGACCCTGGGAGTGTGTGATGGGACTGTTTGGAGGGAGATTCACCCTGTGTCTGACCCCGGGAGTGTTTGATGGAACCATGTAGAGGAATAATCACTCTGTGTTTGACCACGGGAGTGTGTGATGGGACGGTGTGGAGGGAGATTCAGTCTGTGTCTGACCCCGGGAGTGTTTGATGGGACCGTGTAGAGGAATAATCACACTGTGTCTGACCAGGGAAGTGTGTGATGGGACGATTTGGAGGGAGATTCACCCTGTGTCTGACCCCGGGAGTGTTTGATGGGACCGTGTAGAGGAATAATCACACTGTGTCTGACCACGGGAGTGTGTGATGGGACGGTGTGGAGGGAGATTCACTCTGTGTCTGACCCCGGGACTGTTTGATGGGACCGTGTAGAGGAATAATCACTGTGTGTCTGACCCCGGCAGAGTGTGCTGGGACAGTGTTGAAGGAGATTCACACTGTGTCTGACACCGGGAGAGTGTGATGGTACCGTGTAGAGGAATAATCACTCTGTGTCTGACCACGGAAGAGTTTGATGAGACCTTGTAGAGGAATAATGACTCTGTCTGACACCGGGATTTTTTGATGGGACCGTGTAGAGTAATAATCTCTCTGTGTCTGACCCCGGGAGTGTTTGACGGTACCGTGTAGAGGAATAACCTCTCTGTGTCTGACCCCGGGAGTGTGTGATGGGACGGTGTGGAGGGAGATTCACTCTGTGTCTGACCCCGGGAGTGTTTGATGGGACCGTGTAGAGGAATAATCCCTCTGTGTCTGACCCTGGGAGTGTGTGATGGGACTGTGTGGAGGGAGATTCACCCCGTGTCTGACCCCGGGAGTGTTTGATGGAACCATGTAGAGGAATAATCACTCTGTGTTTGACCACGGGAGTGTGTGATGGGACGGTGCGGAGGGAGATTCAGTCTGTGTCTGACCCCGGGAATGTTTGATGGGACCGTGTAGAGGAATAATCACACTGTGTCTGACCCCGGGAGTGTTTGATGGAACCGTGTAGAGGAATAATCACTCTGTGTTTGACCACGGGAGTGTGTGATGCGTCGGTGCAGAGTATTAATCACTCTGTGTCTGACCACGGGAGTGTGTGATGGGACGGTGTGGAGGGAGATTCAGTCTATGTCTGACCCCGGGAGTGTTTGATGGGACCGTGTAGAGGAATAACCACACTGTGTCTGACCACGGGAGAGTGTGATGGGACGGTGTGGAGGGAGATTCACTCTGTGTCTGACCCCGGGAAGTGTTTGATGGGACCGCGTAGAGGAATAATCACTCTGTGTCTGACCACGGGAGTGTGTGATGGGACGGTGTGGAGGGAGATTCACTCTGTGTCTGACCCCGGGAGAGTGTGATGGGCGGTGTAGAGGGATAATCACTCTGTGGCTGACCCCGGGAGTGTATGATTGGACCGTGTAGCGGAATAATCACTCTGTGTCTGACCCCGGGATTGTATGATGCGACGGTGTGGAGGGAGATTCAGTCTGTGTCTGACCCCGGGAGAGTTTGATGGGGCCGTGTAGAGGAATAATCACTCTGTGTCTGACCACGGAAGTGTTTGATGTGACCTTGTAGAGGGATAATGACTCTGTGTCTGACACCGGGATTGTTTGATGCGACCGTGTAGAGGAATAATCTCTCTGTGTCTGACCCCGGGAGTGTTTGATGGTACCATGTAGAGGAATAATCTCTCTGTGTCTGACCCCGGGTGTGTGTGATTGGACGCTGAGGATTGAGATTCACTCTGGGTCTGACCCCGGGAGTGTTTGATGGGTCCGTATAGAGGAATAATCTCTCTGTCTGACCCCGGGAGTGTTTGATGGTACCGTGTAGAGGAATAAACTCTCTGTGTCTGACCCCGGGAGTGTGTGATGGGACGGTGTGAATTGAGATTCACTCTGCGTCTGACCCCGGGAGTTTTTGATGGGACCGCGTAGAGGAATAATAACTCTGTGTCTGACCTTGGAGTGTTTGATGGTACCGTGTAGAGAATAATCACTCTGTGTCTGAACCCGAGAGAGTTTGATGGGGCCGCGTAGAGGAATAATCACTTTGTTTCTGACCCCGGGAATGTTTGATGGGACCGTGTAGAGGAATCATCACTCTGCGTCTGACCCCGGGAGTGTGTGATCGGACGTCGTAGAGGGAGATTCACACTGTGTCTGACCCCGGAAGTGTTTGATGGAACAATGTAGAGGAATAATTCCTGTGTGTCTGACCCTGGGAGTGTGTGATGGGACTGTGTGGAGGGAGATTCACCCCGTGTCTGACCCCCGAGGTGTTTGATGGAACCATGTAGAGGAATAATCACCCTGTGTCTGACACCGAGAGAGTGTGATGGTACCGTGTAGAGGAATAATCACACTGTGTCTGACCACGGGAGTGTGTGATGGGACGGTGTGGAGGGAGATTCACTCTGTGTCTGACCCCGGGATTGTTTGTTTGGACCGTGTAGAGGAAAAATCACTCTGTGTCTGACATCGGGAGTGTGTGATGGGACGGTGTGGAGGGAGATTCACTCTGTGTCTAACCCCGGGAGTGTTTGATGGGACCGTGTAGAGGAATAATCACTCTGTGTCTGACCCGGGAGTGTGTGATGGGACGATTTGGAGGAAGATTCACTCTGTGTCTGACCCCGGGAGTGATTGATGGGACCGTGTAGAGGAATAATCAGTCTGTGTCTGACCCGGGAGTGTGTGATGGGACGATTTGGAGGGAGATTCACTCTGTGTCTGACCCCGGGAGTGTTTGATGGGACCGTGTAGAGGAATAATCCCTCTTTGTCTGACCCTGGGAGTGTGTGATGGGACTGTTTGGAGGGAGATTCACCCTGTGTCTGACCCCGGGAGTGTTTGATGGAACCATGTAGAGTATTAATCACTCTGTGTCTGACCCCGGGATTGTATGATGGGACGGTGTGGAGGGAGATTCAGTCTGTGTCTGACCCCGGGAGAGTTTGATGGGGCGGTGTAGAGGAATAATCACTCTGTGTCTGACCACGGAAGTGTTTGATGTGACCTTGTAGAGGGATAATGACTCTGTGTCTGACACAGGGAGTGTTTGATGGGACCGTGTAGAGGAAAAATCACTCTGTGTCTGACATCGGGAGTGTGTGATGGGACGGTGTGGAGGGAGATTCACTCTGTGTCTAACCCCGGGAGTGTTTGATGGGACCGTGTAGAGGAATAATCACTCTGTGTCTGACCCGGGAGTGTGTGATGGGACGATTTGGAGGAAGATTCACTCTGTGTCTGACCCCGGGAGTGATTGATGGGACCGTGTAGAGTATTAATCACTCTGTGTCTGACCCCGGGATTGTATGATGGGACGGTGTGGAGGGAGATTCAGTCTGTGTCTGACCCCGGGAGAGTTTGATGGGGCGGTGTAGAGGAATAATCACTCTGTGTCTGACCACGGAAGTGTTTGATGTGACCTTGTAGAGGGATAATGACTCTGTGTCTGACACAGGGAGTGTTTGATGGGACCGTGTAGAGGAATAATCTCTCTGTGTCTGACCCCGGGAGTGTTTGATGGTACCGTGTAGAGGAATAATCTCTCTGTGTCTGACCCCGGGTGTGTGTGATTGGACGCTGAGGATTGAGATTCACTCTGTGTCTGACCCCGGGAGTGTTTGATGGGTCCGTGTAGAGGAATAATCTCTCTGTCTGACCGCGGGAGTGTTTGATGGTACCGTGTAGAGGAATAAACTCTCTGTGTCTGACCCCGGGAGTGTGTGATGGGACGGTGTGAATTGAGATTCACTCTGCGTCTGACCCCGGGAGTTTTTGATGGGACCGCGTAGAGGAATAATAACTCTGTGTCTGACCCTGGGAGTGTTTGATGGTACAGTGTAGAGGAATAATCACTCTGTGTCTGACCACCGGGATCGTTTGATGGGACCGTGTAGAGGAATAATCACTCTCTGTCTGACCACGGGAGGGTGTGATGGGACGGCGTAGAGGGAGATTCACTCTGTGTCTGACCCCGGGACTGTTTGATGGGAACGTGTAGTGGAATAATCACTGTGTGTCTGACCCCGGCAGAGTGTGATGGGACAGTGTTGAAGGAGATTCACCCTGTGTCTGAAACCGGGAGAGTGTGATGGTACCGTGTAGAGGAATAATCACACTGTGTCTGACCACGGGAGTGTGTGATGGGACCTTGTAGAGGGATAATGACTCTGTGTCTGACACCGGGATTGTTTGATGCGACCGTGTAGAGGAATAATCTCTCTGTGTCTGACCCCGGGAGTGTTTGCTGGTACCGTGTAGAGGAATAATCTCTCTGTGTCTGACACCGGGTGTGTGTGATTGGACGCTGAGGATTGAGATTCACTCTGGGTCTGACCCCGGGAGTGTTTGATGGGTCCGTGTAGAGGAATAATCTCTCTGTCTGACCCCGGGAGTGTTTGATGGTACCGTGTAGAGGAATAAACTCTCTGTGTCTGACCCCGGGAGTGTGTGATGGGACGGTGTGAATTGAGATTCACTCTGCGTCTGACCCCGGGAGTTTTTGATGGGGCCGCGTAGAGGAATAATCACTCTGTGTCTGACCCCGGGAGTGTGTGATGGGACAACGTAGAGGGAGATTCACTCTGTGTCTGACCCCGGGACTGTTTGATGGGAACGTGTAGAGGAATAATCACTGTGTGTCTGACCCCGGCAGTGTGTGATGGGACAGTGTTGAAGGAGATTCACCCTGTGTCTAACCCCGGGAGAGTTTGATGGGCGGTGTAGAGGAATAATCACTCTGTGGCTGACCCCGGGAGTGTTTGATGGGACCGTGTAGAGGAATAATCACTCTGTGTCTGACCCGGGAGTGTGTGATGGGACGATTTGGAGGAAGATTCACTCTGTGTCTGACCCCGGGAGTGATTGTTGGGACCGTGTAGAGGAATAATCAGTCTGTGTCTGACCCGGGAGTGTGTGATGGGACGATTTGGAGGGAGATTCACTCTGTGTCTGACCCCGGGAGTGTTTGATGGGACCGTGTAGAGGAATAATCCCTCTGTGTCTGACCCTGGGAGTGTGTGATGGGACTGTTTGGAGGGAGATTCACCCTGTGTCTGACCCCGGGAGTGTTTGATGGAACCATGTAGAGTATTAATCACTCTGTGTCTGACCCCGGGATTGTATGATGGGACGGTGTGGAGGGAGATTCAGTCTGTGTCTGACCCCGGGAGAGTTTGATGGGGCGGTGTAGAGGAATAATCACTCTGTGTCTGACCACGGAAGTGTTTGATGTGACCTTGTAGAGGGATAATGACTCTGTGTCTGACACAGGGAGTGTTTGATGGGACCGTGTAGAGGAATAATCTCTCTGTCTGACCCCGGGAGTGTTTGATGGTACCGTGTAGAGGAATAAACTCTCTGTGTCTGACCCCGGGAGTGTGTGATGGGACGGTGTGAATTGAGATTCACTCTGCGTCTGACCCCGGGAGTTTTTGATGGGACCGCGTAGAGGAATAATAACTCTGTGTCTGACCCTGGGAGTGTTTGATGGTACCGTGTAGAGGAATAATCACTCTGTGTCTGACCACCGGGATCGTTTGATGGGACCGTGTAGAGGAATAATCACTGTGTGTCTGACCCCGGCAGAGTGTGATGGGACAGTGTTGAAAGAGATTCACCCTATGTCTGACACCGGGAGAGTGTGATGGTACCGTGTAGAGGAATAATCACACTGTGTCTGACCACGGGAGTGTGTGATGGGACGGTGTGGAGGGAGATTCACACTGTGTCTGACCCCGGGATTGTTTGATTGGACCGTGTAGAGGAAAAATCACTCTGTGTCTGACATCGGGAGTGTGTGATGGGACGGTGTGGAGGGAGATTCACTCTGTGTCTAACCCCGGGAGAGTTTGATGGGCGGTGTAGAGGAATAATCACTCTGTGGCTGACCCAGGAGTGTGTGATGGGACGATTTGGAGGAAGATTCACTCTGTGTCTGACCCCGGGAGTGATTGATGGGACCGTGTAGAGGAATAATCAGTCTGTGTCTGACCCGGGAGTGTGAGATAGGACGATTTGGAGGGAGATTCACTCTGTGTCTGACCCCGGGAGTGTTTGAATGGACCGTGTAGAGAAATAATCCCTCTGTGTCTGACCCTGGGAGTGTGTGATGGGACTGTTTGGAGGGAGATTCACCCTGTGTCTGACCCCGGGAGTGTTTGATGGAACCATGTAGAGGAATAATCACTCTGTGTTTGACCACGGGAGTGTGTGATGGGACGGTGTGGAGGGAGATTCAGTCTGTGTCTGACCCCGGGAGTGTTTGATGGGACCGTGTAGAGGAATAATCACACTGTGTCTGACCAGGGAAGTGTGTGATGGGACGGTGTGGAGGGAAATTCACTCTGTGTCTGACCCCGGGAGTGTTTGATGGGACCGTGTAGAGGAATAATCACTCTGTGTCTGACCCCGGGAGTGCGTGATGGGTCAGTGTTGAAGGAGATTCACCCTGTGTCTGACACCGGGAGAGTGTGATGGTACCGTGTAGAGGAATAATCACTGTGTCTGACCACGGAAGAGTTTGATGAGACATTGTAGAGGAATAATGACTCTGTGTCTGACACCGGGATTTTTTGATGGGACCGTGTAGAGTAATAATCTCTCTGTGTCTGACCCCGGGAGTGTTTGACGGTACCGTGTAGAGGAATAATCTCTCTGTGGCTGACCCCGGGAGTGTGTGATGGGACGGTGTGGAGGGAGATTCACTCTGTGTCTGACCCCGGGAGTGTTTGATGGGACCGTGTAGAGGAATAATCCCTCTGTGTCTGACCCTGGGAGTGTTTGATCTGACTGTGTGGAGGGAGATTCACACTGTGTCTGACCCCGGAAGTGTTTGATGGAACAATGTAGAGGAATAATCCCTGTGTGTCTGACCCCGGGAGTGTTTGATGGAACCATGTAGAGGAATAATCACTCCGTGTTTGACCACGGGAGTGTGTGATGGGACGGTGTCGTGGGAGATTCAGTCTGTGTCTGACCCCGGGAGTGTTTGATGGGACCGTGTAGAGGAATAATCACACTGTGTCTGACCACGGGAGTGTGTGATGGGACGGTGTGGAGGGAGATTCAGTCTGTGTCTGACCCCGGGAGTGTTTGATGGGACCGTGTAGAGGAAAAATCACTCTGTGTCTGACCACGGGAGTGTGTGATGGGACCGTGTGGAGGGAGATTCACTCTATGTCTGACCCCGGGAGAGTGTGATGGGCGGTGTAGAGGAATAATCACTCTGTGGCTGACCCCGGGAGTGTTTGATGGGACCGGGTAGAGGAATAATCTCTCTGTGTCTGACCCGGGGAGTGTTTGATGTTACCGTGTAGAGGAATAATCTCTCTGTGTCTGACCCCGGGAGTGTTTGATTGGACCGTGTAGATCAATAATCACTCTGTGTCTGACCCCGGGAGTGTGTGATGGGACGGTGTGGAGGGAGATTCACCCTGATTCTGACCCCGGGAGTGTTTGATGGAACCGTGTAGAGGAATAATCACTCTGTGTTTGACCACGGGAGTGTGTGATGCGTCGGTGTAGAGTATTAATCACTCTGTGTCTGACCACGGGAATGTGTGATGGGACGGTGTGGAGGGAGATTCAGTCTATGTCTGACCCCGGGAGTGTTTGATGGGACCGTGTAGAGGAATAATCACACTGTGTCTGACCATGGGAGTGTGTGATGGGACGGTGTGGAGGGAGATTCACTCTGTGTCTGACCCCGGGAGTGTTTGATGGGACGGTGTGGAGGGAGATTCACTCTGTGTCTGACCCCGGGATAGTGTGATGGGCGGTGTAGAGGGATAATCACTCTGCGGCTGACCCCGGGAGTGTTTGATTGGACCGTGTAGAGGAATAATCACTCTGTGTCTGACCCCGGGATTGTATGATGGGACGGTGTGGAGGGAGATTCAGTCTGTGTCTGACCCCCGGAGAGTTTGATGGGGCCGTGTAGAGGAAAAATCACTCTGTGTCTGACCACGGAAGTGTTTGATGTGACCTTGTAGAGGGATAATGACTCTGTGTCTGACACCGGGAGTGTTTGATGGGACCGTGTAGAGGAATAATCTCTCTGTGTCTGACCCCGGGAGTGTTTGATGGTACCGTGTAGAGGAATAATCTCTCTGTGTCTGACCCCGGGTGTGTGTGATTGGACGCTGAGGATTGAGATTCACTCTGTGTCTGACCCCGGGAGTGTTTGATGGGTCCGTGTAGAGGAATAATCTCTCTGTCTGACCCCGGGAGTGTTTGATGGTACCGTGTAGAGGAATAAACTCTCTGTGTCTGACCCCGGGAGTGTGTGATGGGACGGTGTGAATTGAGATTCTCTCTGCGTCTGACCCAGGGAGTTTTTGCTGGGACCGCGTAGAGGAATAATAACTCTGTGTCTGACCCTGGGAGTGTTTGATGGGACCGTGTAGAGGAATAATCACTCTGTGTCTGGACCCGAGAGAGTTTGATGGGGCCGCGTAGAGGAATAATCACTCTGTTTCTGACCCCGGGAATGTTTGATGGGACCGTGAAGAGGAATCATCACTCTGTGTCTGACCCCGGGGTGTGTGATGGGACGGCGTAGAGGGAGATTCACTCTGTGTCTGACCCCGGGACTGTTTGATGGGAACGTGTAGAGGAATAATCACTGTGTGTCTGACCCCGGCAGAGTGTGATGGGACAGTGTTGAAGGAGATTCACCCTGTGTCTGACACCGGGAGAGTGTGATGGTACCGTGTAGAGGAATAATCACACTGTGTCTGACCACGGGAGTGTGTGATGGGACGGTGTCGTGGGAGATTCAGTCTGTGTCTGACCCCGGGAGTGTTTGATGGAACAATGTAGAGGAATAATCCCTGTGTGTCTGACCCCGGGAGTGTTTGATGGAACCATGTAGAGGAATAATCACTCCGTGTTTGACCACGGGAGTGTGTGATGGGACGGTGTCGTGGGAGATTCAGTCTGTGTCTGACCCCGGGAGTGTTTGATGGGACCGTGTAGAGGAATAATCACACTGTGTCTGACCACGGGAGTGTGTGATGGGACGGTGTGGAGGGAGATTCAGTCTGTGTCTGACCCCGGGAGTGTTTGATGGGACCGTGTAGAGGAAAAATCACTCTGTGTCTGACCACGGGAGTGTGTGATGGGACCGTGTGGAGGGAGATTCACTCTATGTCTGACCCCGGGAGAGTGTGATGGGCGGTGTAGAGGAATAATCACTCTGTGGCTGACCCCGGGAGTGTTTGATGGGACCGGGTAGAGGAATAATCTCTCTGTGTCTGACCCGGGGAGTGTTTGATGTTACCGTGTAGAGGAATAATCTCTCTGTGTCTGACCCCGGGAGTGTCTGATTGGACCGTGTAGATCAATAATCACTCTGTGTCTGACCCCGGGAGTGTGTGATGGGACGGTGTGGAGGGAGATTCACCCTGATTCTGACCCCGGGAGTGTTTGATGGAACCGTATAGAGGAATAATCACTCTGTGTTTGACCACGGGAGTGTGTGATGCGTCGGTGTAGAGTATTAATCACTCTGTGTCTGACCACGGGAATGTGTGATGGGACGGTGTGGAGGGAGATTCAGTCTATGTCTGACCCCGGGAGTGTTTGATGGGACCGTGTAGAGGAATAATCACACTGTGTCTGACCATGGGAGTGTGTGATGGGACGGTGTGGAGGGAGATTCACTCTGTGTCTGACCCCGGGAGTGTTTGATGGGACGGTGTGGAGGGAGATTCACTCTGTGTCTGACCCCGGGATAGTGTGATGGGCGGTGTAGAGGGATAATCACTCTGCGGCTGACCCCGGGAGTGTTTGATTGGACCGTGTAGAGGAATAATCACTCTGTGTCTGACCCCGGGATTGTATGATGGGACGGTGTGGAGGGAGATTCAGTCTGTGTCTGACCCCGGGAGTGTTTGATGGGACGGTGTGGAGGGAGATTCACTCTGTGTCTGACCCCGGGATAGTGTGATGGGCGGTGTAGAGGGATAATCACTCTGCGGCTGACCCCCGGAGAGTTTGATGGGGCCGTGTAGAGGAAAAATCACTCTGTGTCTGACCACGGAAGTGTTTGATGTGACCTTGTAGAGGGATAATGACTCTGTGTCTGACACCGGGAGTGTTTGATGGGACCGTGTAGAGGAATAATCACTCTGTGTCTGACATCGGGAGTGTGTGATGGGACGGTGTGGAGGGAGATTCACTCTGTGTCTAACCCCGGGAGAGTTTGATGGGCGGTGTAGAGGAATAATCACTCTGTGGCTGACCCAGGAGTGTGTGATGGGACGATTTGGAGGAAGATTCACTCTGTGTCTGACCCCGGGAGTGATTGATGGGACCGTGTAGAGGAATAATCAGTCTGTGTCTGACCCGGGAGTGTGAGATAGGACGATTTGGAGGGAGATTCACTCTGTGTCTGACCCCGGGAGTGTTTGAATGGACCGTGTAGAGAAATAATCCCTCTGTGTCTGACCCTGGGAGTGTGTGATGGGACTGTTTGGAGGGAGATTCACCCTGTGTCTGACCCCGGGAGTGTTTGATGGAACCATGTAGAGGAATAATCACTCTGTGTTTGACCACGGGAGTGTGTGATGGGACGGTGTGGAGGGAGATTCAGTCTGTGTCTGACCCCGGGAGTGTTTGATGGGACCGTGTAGAGGAAAAATCACTCTGTGTCTGACCACGGAAGTGTTTGATGTGACCTTGTAGAGGGATAATGACTCTGTGTCTGACACCGGGAGTGTTTGATGGGACCGTGTAGAGGAATAATCACTCTGTGTCTGACATCGGGAGTGTGTGATGGGACGGTGTGGAGGGAGATTCACTCTGTGTCTAACCCCGGGAGAGTTTGATGGGCGGTGTAGAGGAATAATCACTCTGTGGCTGACCCAGGAGTGTGTGATGGGACGATTTGGAGGAAGATTCACTCTGTGTCTGACCCCGGGAGTGATTGATGGGACCGTGTAGAGGAATAATCAGTCTGTGTCTGACCCGGGAGTGTGAGATAGGACGATTTGGAGGGAGATTCACTCTGTGTCTGACCCCGGGAGTGTTTGAATGGACCGTGTAGAGAAATAATCCCTCTGTGTCTGACCCTGGGAGTGTGTGATGGGACTGTTTGGAGGGAGATTCACCCTGTGTCTGACCCCGGGAGTGTTTGATGGAACCATGTAGAGGAATAATCACTCTGTGTTTGACCACGGGAGTGTGTGATGGGACGGTGTGGAGGGAGATTCAGTCTGTGTCTGACCCCGGGAGTGTTTGATGGGACCGTGTAGAGGAATAATCACACTGTGTCTGACCAGGGAAGTGTGTGATGGGACGGTGTGGAGGGAAATTCACTCTGTGTCTGACCCCGGGAGTGTTTGATGGGACCGTGTAGAGGAATAATCACTCTGTGTCTGACCCCGGGAGTGCGTGATGGGTCAGTGTTGAAGGAGATTCACCCTGTGTCTGACACCGGGAGAGTGTGATGGTACCGTGTAGAGGAATAATCACTGTGTCTGACCACGGAAGAGTTTGATGAGACATTGTAGAGGAATAATGACTCTGTGTCTGACACCGGGATTTTTTGATGGGACCGTGTAGAGTAATAATCTCTCTGTGTCTGACCCCGGGAGTGTTTGACGGTACCGTGTAGAGGAATAATCTCTCTGTGACTGACCCCGGGAGTGTGTGATGGGACGGTGTGGAGGGAGATTCACTCTGTGTCTGACCCCGGGAGTGTTTGATGGGACCGTGTAGAGGAATAATCCCTCTGTGTCTGACCCTGGGAGTGTTTGATCTGACTGTGTGGAGAGAGATTCACACTGTGTCTGACCGCGGAAGTGTTTGATGGAACAATGTAGAGGAATAATCCCTGTGTGTCTGACCCCGGGAGTGTTTGATGGAACCATGTAGAGGAATAATCACTCCGTGTTTGACCACGGGAGTGTGTGATGGGACGGTGTCGTGGGAGATTCAGTCTGTGTCTGACCCCGGGAGTGTTTGATGGGACCGTGTAGAGGAATAATCACACTGTGTCTGACCACGGGAGTGTGTGATGGGACGGTGTGGAGGGAGATTCAGTCTGTGTCTGACCCCGGGAGTGTTTGATGGGACCGTGTAGAGGAAAAATCACTCTGTGTCTGACCACGGGAGTGTGTGATGGGACCGTGTGGAGGGAGATTCACTCTATGTCTGACCCCGGGAGAGTGTGATGGGCGGTGTAGAGGAATAATCACTCTGTGGCTGACCCCGGGAGTGTTTGATGGGACCGGGTAGAGGAATAATCTCTCTGTGTCTGACCCGGGGAGTGTTTGATGTTACCGTGTAGAGGAATAATCTCTCTGTGTCTGACCCCGGGAGTGTTTGATTGGACCGTGTAGATCAATAATCACTCTGTGTCTGACCCCGGGAGTGTGTGATGGGACGGTGTGGAGGGAGATTCACCCTGATTCTGACCCCGGGAGTGTTTGATGGAACCGTGTAGAGGAATAATCACTCTGTGTTTGACCACGGGAGTGTGTGATGCGTCGGTGTAGAGTATTAATCACTCTGTGTCTGACCACGGGAATGTGTGATGGGACGGTGTGGAGGGAGATTCAGTCTATGTCTGACCCCGGGAGTGTTTGATGGGACCGTGTAGAGGAATAATCACACTGTGTCTGACCATGGGAGTGTGTGATGGGACGGTGTGGAGGGAGATTCACTCTGTGTCTGACCCCGGGAGTGTTTGATGGGACGGTGTGGAGGGAGATTCACTCTGTGTCTGACCCCGGGATAGTGTGATGGGCGGTGTAGAGGGATAATCACTCTGCGGCTGACCCCGGGAGTGTTTGATTGGACCGTGTAGAGGAATAATCACTCTGTGTCTGACCCCGGGATTGTATGATGGGACGGTGTGGAGGGAGATTCAGTCTGTGTCTGACCCCCGGAGAGTTTGATGGGGCCGTGTAGAGGAAAAATCACTCTGTGTCTGACCACGGAAGTGTTTGATGTGACCTTGTAGAGGGATAATGACTCTGTGTCTGACACCGGGAGTGTTTGATGGGACCGTGTAGAGGAATAATCTCTCTGTGTCTGACCCCGGGAGTGTTTGATGGTACCGTGTAGAGGAATAATCTCTCTGTGTCTGACCCCGGGTGTGTGTGATTGGACGCTGAGGATTGAGATTCACTCTGTGTCTGACCCCGGGAGTGTTTGATGGGTCCGTGTAGAGGAATAATCTCTCTGTCTGACCCCGGGAGTGTTTGATGGTACCGTGTAGAGGAATAAACTCTCTGTGTCTGACCCCGGGAGTGTGTGATGGGACGGTGTGAATTGAGATTCTCTCTGCGTCTGACCCAGGGAGTTTTTGCTGGGACCGCGTAGAGGAATAATAACTCTGTGTCTGACCCTGGGAGTGTTTGATGGGACCGTGTAGAGGAATAATCACTCTGTGTCTGGACCCGAGAGAGTTTGATGGGGCCGCGTAGAGGAATAATCACTCTGTTTCTGACCCCGGGAATGTTTGATGGGACCGTGAAGAGGAATCATCACTCTGTGTCTGACCCCGGGGTGTGTGATGGGACGGCGTAGAGGGAGATTCACTCTGTGTCTGACCCCGGGACTGTTTGAAGGGAACGTGTAGAGGAATAATCACTGTGTGTCTGACCCCGGCAGAGTGTGATGGGACAGTGTTGAAGGAGATTCACCCTGTGTCTGACACCGGGAGAGTGTGATGGTACCGTGTAGAGGAATAATCACACTGTGTCTGACCACGGGAGTGTGTGATGGGACGGTGTCGTGGGAGATTCAGTCTGTGTCTGACCCCGGGAGTGTTTGATGGAACAATGTAGAGGAATAATCCCTGTGTGTCTGACCCCGGGAGTGTTTGATGGAACCATGTAGAGGAATAATCACTCCGTGTTTGACCACGGGAGTGTGTGATGGGACGGTGTCGTGGGAGATTCAGTCTGTGTCTGACCCCGGGAGTGTTTGATGGGACCGTGTAGAGGAATAATCACACTGTGTCTGACCACGGGAGTGTGTGATGGGACGGTGTGTAGGGAGATTCAGTCTGTGTCTGACCCCGGGAGTGTTTGATGGGACCGTGTAGAGGAAAAATCACTCTGTGTCTGACCACGGGAGTGTGTGATGGGACCGTGTGGAGGGAGATTCACTCTATGTCTGACCCCGGGAGAGTGTGATGGGCGGTGTAGAGGAATAATCACTCTGTGGCTGACCCCGGGAGTGTTTGATGGGACCGGGTAGAGGAATAATCTCTCTGTGTCTGACCCGGGGAGTGTTTGATGTTACCGTGTAGAGGAATAATCTCTCTGTGTCTGACCCCGGGAGTGTTTGATTGGACCGTGTAGATCAATAATCACTCTGTGTCTGACCCCGGGAGTGTGTGATGGGACGGTGTGGAGGGAGATTCACCCTGATTCTGACCCCGGGAGTGTTTGATGGGACCGTGTAGAGGAATAATCACACTGTGTCTGACCATGGGAGTGTGTGATGGGACGGTGTGGAGGGAGATTCACTCTGTGTCTGACCCCGGGAGTGTTTGATGGGACGGTGTGGAGGGAGATTCACTCTGTGTCTGACCCCGGGATAGTGTGATGGGCGGTGTAGAGGGATAATCACTCTGCGGCTGACCCCGGGAGTGTTTGATTGGACCGTGTAGAGGAATAATCACTCTGTGTCTGACCCCGGGATTGTATGATGGGACGGTGTGGAGGGAGATTCAGTCTGTGTCTGACCCCCGGAGAGTTTGATGGGGCCGTGTAGAGGAAAAATCACTCTGTGTCTGACCACGGAAGTGTTTGATGTGACCTTGTAGAGGGATAATGACTCTGTGTCTGACACCGGGAGTGTTTGATGGGACCGTGTAGAGGAATAATCTCTCTGTGTCTGACCCCGGGAGTGTTTGATGGTACCGTGTAGAGGAATAATCTCTCTGTGTCTGACCCCGGGTGTGTGTGATTGGACGCTGAGGATTGAGATTCACTCTGTGTCTGACCCCGGGAGTGTTTGATGGGTCCGTGTAGAGGAATAATCTCTCTGTCTGACCCCGGGAGTGTTTGATGGTACCGTGTAGAGGAATAAACTCTCTGTGTCTGACCCCGGGAGTGTGTGATGGGACGGTGTGAATTGAGATTCTCTCTGCGTCTGACCCAGGGAGTTTTTGCTGGGACCGCGTAGAGGAATAATAACTCTGTGTCTGACCCTGGGAGTGTTTGATGGGACCGTGTAGAGGAATAATCACTCTGTGTCTGGACCCGAGAGAGTTTGATGGGCCGCGTAGAGGAATAATCACTCTGTTTCTGACCCCGGGAATGTTTGATGGGACCGTGAAGAGGAATCATCACTCTGTGTCTGACCCCGGGGTGTGTGATGGGACGGCGTAGAGGGAGATTCACTCTGTGTCTGACCCCGGGACTGTTTGATGGGAACGTGTAGAGGAATAATCACTGTGTGTCTGACCCCGGCAGAGTGTGATGGGACAGTGTTGAAGGAGATTCACCCTGTGTCTGACACCGGGAGAGTGTGATGGTACCGTGTAGAGGAATAATCACACTGTGTCTGACCACGGGAGTGTGTGATGGGACGGTGTGGAGGGAGATTCACTCTGTGTCTGACCCCGGGATTGTTTGATTGGACCGTGTAGAGGAAAAATCACTCTGTGACTGACATCGGGAGTGTGTGATGGGACGGTGTGGAGGGAGATTCACTCTGTGTCTAACCCCGGGAGAGTTTGATGGGCGGTGTAGAGGAATAATCACTCTGTGGCTGACCCCGGGAGTGTTTGATGGGACAGTGTAGAGGAATAATCACACTGTGTCTGACCCGGGAGTGTGTGATGGGACGATTTGGAGGAAGATTCACTCTGTGTCTGACCCCGGGAGTGATTGATGGGACCGTGTAGAGGAATAATCAGTCTGTGTCTGACCCGGGAGTGTGTGATGGGACGATTTGGAGGGAGATTCACTCTGTGTCTGACCCCGGGAGTGTTTGATGGGACCGTGTAGAGGAATAATCACTCTGTGTCTGACTACGGGCGTGTGTGATGGGACGGTGTATAGGGAGATTCACTCTGTGTCTGACCCCGGGAGAGTGTGATGGGCGGTGTAGAGGAATAATCACTCTGTGTCTGACCACCGGGATCGTTTGAAGGGACCGTGTGGAGGAATAATCACTCTGTGTCTGACCCCGGGAGAGTTTGATGGGGCCGCGTAGAGGAATAATCACTCTGTTTCTGACCCCGGGAGTGTGTGATGGGACGGCGTAGAGGGAGATTCACTCTGTGTCTGACCCCGCGACTGTTTGATGGGAACGTGTAGAGGAATAATCTCTGTGTGTCTGACCCCGGCAGAGTGTGATGGGGCAGTGTTGAAGGAGATTCACCCTGTGTCTGACACCGGGAGAGTGTGATGGTACCGTGTAGAGGAATAATCACACTGTGTCTGACCACGGGAGTGTGTGATGGGACGGTGTGGAGGGAGATTCACTCTGTGCCTGACCCCGGGATTGTTTGATTGGACCGTGTAGAGGAAAAATCACTCTGTGTCTGACATCGGGAGTGTGTGATGGGACGGTGTGGAGGGAGATTCACTCTGTGTCTAACCCCGGGAGAGTTTGATGGCGGTGTAGAGGAATAATCACTCTGTGTCTGACCCGGGAGTGTGTGATGGGACGATTTGGAGGAAGATTCACTCTGTGTCTGACCCCGGGAGTGATTGATGGGACCGTGTAGAGGAATAATCAGTCTGTGTCTGACCCGGGAGTGTGTGATGGGACGATTTGGAGGGAGATTCACTCTGTGTCTGACCCCGGGAGTGTTTGATGGGACCGTGTAGAGGAATAATCACTCTGTGTCTGACCATGGGAGTGTGTGATGGGACGGTGTGTAGGGAGATTCACTCTGTGTCTGACACCGGGAGAGTGTGATGGGCGGTGTAGAGGAATAATCACTCTGTGTCTGACCACCAGGATCGTTTGAAGGGACCGTGTAGAGGAATAATCACTCTGTTTCTGACCCCGGGAATGTTTGATGGGACCGTGTAGAGGAATAATCACTCTGTGTCTGACCCTGGGAGTGTTTGATGGTACCGTGTAGAGGAATAATCACTCTGTTTCTGACCCCGGGAATGTTTGATGGGACCGTGTAGAGGAATAATCACTCTGTGTCTGACCCTGGGAGTGTTTGATGGTACCGTGTAGAGGAATAATCACTCTGTGTCTGACCACCAGGATCGTTTGAAGGGACCGTGTAGAGGAATAATCACTCTGTGTCTGACCCCGGGAGAGTTTGATGGGGCCGCGTAGAGGAATAATCACTCTGTTTCTGACCCCGGGAATGTTTGATGGGACCGTGTAGAGGAATAATCACTCTGTATCTGACCCTGGGAGTGTTTGATGGTACCGTGTAGAGGAATAATCACTCTGTGTCTGACCACCGGGAGTGTGTGATGGGACGGCGTGCAGGGAGATTCACTCTGTGTCTGACCCCGGGAGTGTTTGATGGGACCGGGTAGAGGAATAATCACTCTGTGTCTGACCACGGGAGAGTGTGATGGGCGGTGTAGAGGGATAATCCCTCTGCGGCTGACCCCGGGAGTGTTTGATTGGACCGTGTAGAGGAATAATCACTCTGTGTCTGACCCCGGGATTGTATGACGGGACGGTGTGGAGGGAGATTCAGTCTGTGTCTGACACCGGGATTGTTTGATGGGACCGTGTAGAGGAATAATCTCTCTGTGTCTGACGCCGGGAGTGTTTGATGGTACCGTGTAGAGGAATAATCTCACTGTGTCTGACCCCGGGAGAGTGTGATGGGACTGTGTGGAGGGAGATTCACTCTGTGTCTGACCCCGGGAGTGTTTGATGGGACCGTGTAGAGGAATAATCCCTCTGTGTCTGACCCTGGGAGTGTGTGATGGGACTGTGTGGAGGGAGATTCAACCTGTGTCTGACCCCGGGAGTGTTTGATGGAACCATGTAGAGGAATAATCACTCTGTGTTTGACCACGGGAGTGTGTAATGGGACGGTGTGGAGGGAGATTCACTCTGTGTCTGACCCCGGGAGTGTTTGTTTGGACCGTGTAGAGGAAAAATCACTCTGTGTCTGACCACGGGAGTGTGTGATGGGACGGTGGGGAGGGAGATTCACTCTGTGTCTGACCCCGGGAGAGTGTGATGGGCGGTGTAGAGGAATAATAACTCTGTGGCTGACCCCGGGAGTGTTTGATGGGACCGGGTAGAGGAATAATCTCTCTGTGTCTGACCCCTGGGTGTGTTTGATGGTACCGTGTAGAGGAATAATCTCTCTGTGTCTGACCCCGGGAGTGTGTGATGGGACGGTGTGGAGGGAGATTCACCCTGATTCTGACCCCGGGAATGTTTGAGGGAACCGTGTAGAGGAATAATCACTCTGTGTCTGACCACGGGAGTGTGTGATGGGACGGCGTGGAGGGAGATTCAGTCTATGTCTGACCCTGGGAGTGTTTGATTGGACCGTGTAGAGGAATAATCTCTCTGTGTCTGACCCCGGGAGTGTTTGATGGTACCGTGTAGAGGAATAATCTCTCTGTGTCTGACCCCGGGAGTGTTTGATGGGACCGTGTACATCAATAATCACTCTGTGTTTGACCACGGGAGTGTGTGATGCGTCGGTGTAGAGTATTAATCACTCTGTGTCTGACCACGGGAGTGTGTGATGGGACGGTGTGGAGGGAGATTCAGTCTATGTCTGACCCCGGGAGTGTTTGATGGGACCGTGTAGAGGAATGATCACACTGTGACTGACCACGGGAGTGTGTGATGGGACGGTGTGGAGGGTGATTTACTCTGTGTCTGACCCCGGGAGTGTTTGATGGGACCGGGTAGAGGAATAATCACTCTGTGACTGACCACGGGAGTGTGTGATGGGACGGTGTGGAGGGTGATTCACACTGTGTCTGACCACGGGAGAGTGTGATGGGCGGTGTAGAGGGATAATCCGTCTGCGGCTGACCCCGGGAGTGTTTGATTGGACCGTGTAGAGGAATAATCACTCTGTGTCTGACCCCGGGATTGTATGATGGGACGGTGTGGAGGGAGATTCAGTCTGTGTCTGACTCCGGGAGTGTGTGATGGGACCGTGTAGAGGAATAATCAGTCTGTGTCTGACCCTGGAGTGTGTGTTGGTACGGTTTGGAGGGAGATGCACTCTGTGTCTGACCCAGGGAGTGTGTGATGGGCGGTGTAGAGGAACAATCACTCTGTGTCTGACACCGGGAGAGTTCGATGAGACCTTGTAGAGGAATAATGACTCTGTGTCTGACACCGGGATTGTTTGATGGGACCGTGTAGAGGAATAATCTCTCTGTGTCTGACGCCGGGAGTGTTTGATGGTACCGTGTAGAGGAATAATCCCTCTGTGTCTGACCCTGGGAGTTTGTGATGGGACTGTGTGGAGGGAGATTCACCCTGTGTCTGACTCCGGGAGTGTTTGATGGAACCATGTAGAGGAATAATCACTCTGTGTTTGACCACGGGAGTGTGTGATGGGACGATGTGGAGGGAGATTCAGTCTGTGTCTGACCCCGGTAGTGTTTGATGGGACCGTGTAGAGGAATAATCACACTGTGTCTGACCACGGGAGTGTGTAATGGGACGGTGTGGAGGGAGATTCACTCTGTGTCTGACCCCGGGAGTGTTTGATTGGACCGTGTAGAGGAAAAATCACTGTGTCTGACCACGGGAGTGTGTGATGGGACGGTGTGGAGGGAGATTCACTCTGTGTCTGACCCCGGGAGAGTGTGATGGGCGGTGTAGAGGAATAATCACTCTGTGGCTGACCCCGGGAGTGGTTGATGGGACCGGGTAGAGGAATAATCTCTCTGTGTCTGACCCCGGGTGTGTTTGATGGTACCGTGTAGAGGAATAATCTCTCTGTGTCTGACCCCGGGAGTGTTTGATGGGACCGTGTAGATCAATAATCACTCTGTGTCTGACCCCGGGAGTGTGTGATGGGACGGTGTGGAGGGAGATTCACCCTGATTCTGACCCCGGGAGTGTTTGAGGGAACCGTGTAGAGGAATAATCACTCTGTGTTTGACCACGGGAGTGTGTGATGCGTCGGTGTAGATTATCAATCACTCTGTGTCTGACCACGGGAGAGTGTGATGGGACGGTGTGGAGGGAGATTCAGTCTATGTCTGACCCCGGGAGGTTTTGATGGGACCGTGTAGAGGAATAATCACACTGTGTCTGACCACGGGAGTGTGTGATGGGACGGTGTGGAGGGAGATTCACTCTGTGTCTGACCCCGGGAGTGTTTGATGGACCGTGTAGAGGAATAATCACTCTGTGTCTGACCACGGGAGTGTGTGATGGGACGGTGTGGAGGGAGATTCACTCTGTGTCTGACCCCGGGAGAGTGTGATGGGCGGTGTAGAGGGATAATCACTCTGCGGCTGACCCCGGAGTGTTTGATTGGACCGTGTAGAGGAATAATCAGTCTGTGTCTGACCCTGGAGTGTGTGTTGGTACGGTGTGGAGGGAGATTCACTCTGTGTCTGACCCAGCGAGTGTGTGATGAGCGGTGTAGAGGAACATTCACTCTGTGTCTGACCCCGGGAGTGTGAGATGGGACCGTGTAGAGCAATAATCACTCTGTGTCTGACACCGGGAGTGTTTGATGGGACCGTGGAGAAGAATAATCACTCTGTGTCTGAAAACGGGAGTGTGTGATGGGATGGTGTGGAGGGAGATTCACTCTGTGTCTGACGCCGGGAGTGTTTGATGGGACCGTGTAGAGGAATAATCACTCTGTGTCTGACCCCGGGAGTGTGTGATGGGACGGCGTGGAGGGAGATTCACTCTGTGTCTGACCCCGGGAGTGTTTGATGGGACCGTGTAGAGGAATAATCACTGTGTGTCTGACCCCGGCAGAGTGTGATGAGACAGTGTTGAAGGAGATTCACCCTGTGTGTGACTCTCAATCGTCTGTCCCCAGCTGAACCTGTTGTATCGTACTTGGAAGTTAATTTCAAGACTCCCTCGGCGCCCCGGGTCCGGACAGATCGAGGTCAGTTTCATCTTTGTTAGATTGTCCCTGTTTCGGTGACGTTACCAATCCTGTCCAGAGATCTCGGAGCAAACGTACAGTTGACCCTAATGATCCCCTGTTTCAGAATAACGCGGAGTGAAGTCGTGAGAGAGGCGAAGAGCGGGTAACTCTCTTTGATTATCAGTGCGGAGTGTTGCGCCCTGGGAGGGACGGATTAGAGGTAGCGCCGTGGGACGTAGTGTGGAAGGAGTGTTGTCGGGAAGATAGCATGGTATGGGGCATGTGGAGGAAGGGACAATGAGGAGCAAGCGGTCTGGGGCGGGGGTGGTGGATATGTGTTATTTCCGTGTCGTTGTGGTGAGGAGGGAGGACTGTGGGGGAGACGCTGAGAAGGAGCGCGGTATAAAACCGTAACCCATCTCTCCCTTTGTAACCACATTCTCCTTTCCCTCTTTCCCTTCTCTCACCCCGTTTCCTCTCTCCCTCCCTCGCCTGTCTCTCCGTCACTCTACCTCCCCTATTGTGTCCCGCTGTCCCCTTCTCTTAGCCCTCTCTCATTGCCCCGTCTCTCTCCGGTCTCTCTTCTATTGCAGTCACCGTCTATACCGCTCTCGATCTCCCTTTTGTGCTATGTCGCTCTTTCTCTGCTCACTCATACGCCCGTCAACCCCGCCCATTTTAACTCCTCTCCCCGCCATGCCTTCCCTTTCTATCCGACCCTCTCTCCCGTTCCCCGACGCCCTCCCACCGTCTTTGTTCCCCCTCATTGAAATTCTTTTCTTCTCGCCTCCCCATCCCTCTCCCACTTCCAGCCTCCATCATTCTCCTTTCTCATTCCCCTCTATTCAACTCTCACACCTATCTCTCTACTCTTCCCAACACAATATGTCCCCTCTCCCCTTTCTCTACCCGTTCTTTGTCTCGCATTTTCCTGCCCAATGCCCACATCGCTCTCTCGCCTCGTTGTCCATCGTTTTCGCCTTCTCTGTCTCCAAGTCTCTGTCCTCTCTCTCTCTCTCTCTCTCTCTCTCTCTCTCTCTCTCTCTCTCTCTCTCTCTCTCTCTCTCTCTCTCTCTCTCTCTCTCTCTCTCTCCCTGTTCTCCCGTACTCTCTCTCTCTTTTTGTTGTCTCACACCCCCTCTCCCTTCACTTACCTCTCTCTCTGTCATCTGTCTCTCTCCGATACTCTCCCCCATTCCCTACGGCACTCACTCTCTTCCTAATCTGCCTGTCTCCCAGAAGGTCTGAAATCCACCTACTCAGAGCTGAACGTTCGGAAAAAGAAACCCCGCGTCGATGAGGTCGAAGATCCTCCCATTTCCTCGGGACCCGGCGAGTTGTCAACCGCTGCAGAGTCCATAGCGATTACGTCATATTGTAGCGGTCAGTGTCATGCTCCCATGTGTCCAAGTTTCTGCTTATGCCAGTTCTTTTCTCAGCTCGTCCCATAGGCTGACCACCATCTGGGAAATGAAAGGTCGTCAGACGGGCCCGAATTAAATCTCTTTCCCGTCTCCCCTTTGACTTGTGCGCTCTTGTCCACGATTCTCTAAGTCTACGGAAAATAACTGTACGCCCTCACTGCTCTTTATTTTATACGTCTCTGTGTGGTCACCCTTACCCTCCAAGGAATAAAGTCACAACCTGCCCGACCTCTACCCATAAGTTCCTCACTCCAATCCGGCAACATACTCGTTCTGCTCATTCTCTCTGCTCTACTCTCACTCCCCCATCTTCCCACACTACCCACCCCTCTCTCTCTGCCCCTTTCCTAACTTAGTCGCCTCCTCTACTCGGTTCCCGATTCTCCCCAACTAATCTCCTACAAACCTTTCCACATTTATGCCCTTCTTTCTCCCCATCTCTCCACGCATCGCCCTCCGTCCCTATCTCCACCCCTATTCTCCCCCTCTCTCGTTCTCTTTATCCCCTCTCATCTCGGTCTACCACCTCCCACTCTAACACCCCTCCCTCACTCATTTCCCACCCTCCACGCCATCGACTCTCACACCAATCCTGTACCCTATGGTTCCCGATACCGCGGACCTGAGGAACGTCTGTGCTCATTCACCCTGCCTGCCCCCCTCGTGGTTTTATACAATTCTGAAAGGTCGCCCCTGCGCTCCAAGGAATAAAGTCCCGACCTGCTCGACATCTCTCCATGCCTCAGTCCCCCGAGTCCAACATGCTCGTCAACCTTCCAGCACAGTGGCCTTTCCTATATCAGGGCGACCGACACTGAACAAGAGTGGAGTCACTGTACATCTGCAACATGATCTCCCGACTCCTGTACAATCATCTTCCAGAACAGTATACCATCTGAGACCTTGTTAACGAACATGTCCCTATCTCAGAACTACCTAGGATTTATCCATAGCCATCTATTTTTCGAAGCTCCCTGTAGCCATCCAGGAGTCCCATGAAAGACCCTTTCGGTTCCGCCTCCAACACCGCTACCTGCAGCCTATTACATGCACTGACCACTCTCTGAGTAAAAAAAAAACTTACCCCTGACAGCTCCTCTGTACTTACTTCCAAGCACCTTAAAATCCTGTCCTCTCTTGCCAGCGATTTCAGTCCTGGGAAAAAGCCTCTGACTGTCCGCACGATCAATGCCTCTCATTATCTTGTACACCTCTATCAGGTCACCTCTCGTCCTCCGTCGCTCCAAGGAAAGAAGTCTGAGTTCACCCAACCTATTCTCACAAGTCATGCTCTGAATTCCAGTAAACATTCTTGTCAATCTCCTCTGCACCCTTTCTATGGATTCCACGTCTTTCCTATAGTGAGTCGACCAGAACTGTGCACAGTTCTCCAGGTGGGATCTGACCAGGGTCCCATATGGCTGCAACATTACCTCTCGGCTCCTAAATGCAAATCCAAGATTGATGAAGGCCAATATACCATACGCATTCTTAACCACAGAGTCAACGTGCGCAGCTGCTTTGAGCGAACTGTGGACTCGGACCCTAAGATCGCTCTGATTCTCAACACTGCCAAGAGTCTAACCATTAATACTATATTCTGCCATCGTATTTGACCTACCAAAATGAATCACTTCACACTTAACTGGGTTGAACTCCACCTGCCAATTCTCAGCCGGTAATGCATCCTATCAACGCCCCGCTGTAACTTCTGACAACTATCCACAAAAACTAAAACAATGTGTCATCAGCAAATGTACGAACCCATCCCTCCAGGTCTTCATCCAGTTTATTTATAAATGTCACGAAGAATAAGGGTCTCAGAACAGATCCCTGATGCACTCTACTGGTGACCGATTTCCATGCAGAATATGATCCGTCTACAATCACACTTTGCATTCTGTGGCAAGCCAGTGGTGGATCCACAAAGCAATATCCACTTGGATCCCATTCCTCCTTGCTTTATCAGTAAGCCTTGCATGGGACACCTTATAAAATGCTTTGCTGAAATCCATATACACTTCATCAACTGCTCTTCCTTATCAATGTGTTTAGTCACATCCCCACAAAAATGCAACCAGTCTCGTAAGGAACGATGTGCCCTTTACAAAGCCACGCTGACAACTCCTAAACATATTATGCCTCTCCAAATGTTCATAAATCCTGCCTCTCAGGATCTTCTCCATCAATTTACCAACCGCTGAGGTAAGACTCACTGGTCTATAATTTCCTGGGCTATCTCTTCTCCCTTTCCTGAATAAAGGAGCAACATCCACAACCCTCCAATCTTGCGGAACCTCCCACGTCTCCATTGATAATGCAAAGATCATCGCCAGTGTCTCAGCAATCTCTTCCCTCGACTCCCGCGGTATCCTGGGGTATATTGTGTCCGGTACCGGCGACCTATCCGATTTGATGCTTTCCAAAGCTCCATTACACCCT